>NW_007741577.1:19495-20794 GCF_000696425.1 Galeopterus variegatus | reverse complement strand
CAATGTACCCTGGTGTATATCTCAATGGGCATTGCCATAGTTGGCACTGTGGACAGTCCCTGTTGGCAGCCTACAACTCAGAGTATTTAATTGATCAATGAAGCCTTTTAACTATTTCCCAAGTTATCTTTGGCCCTCAATGGCCAGACTGACCATGAACCCAATCTTCCACATCAGTGGGGGTCATCGAATCCTCCAGCAAAACAGCTCAGGTCCTGACAAGGGCATAGGCCTCATGGTTACCTGGGAAGGTAGTCAGGAAGTGAGCTGACACATGCCATACAGACACCTGAGCTGTCTGCTGTGTACACACTTCCCATATGTCTCTCCATAGCTAGGATCCCCATAACAGTTTTCCAAGCACAATTTCTAATTTTCATGGTGCCATTGTGGCATCCAGGTAGTCGAGCCTTTCCACACAGCCCAGCTGTCAGTGGCTATATTGAGTGGTATCAGCTCATGGGTCAGTATGATTCACACCACCTGAAGCTCAGCCCACTGGCTACTCTGTCTAGTTCCTTTTCCAAACCAGATACTACCAGAGTCCAACTGGAGGGCAGAGGAATGCCACGTGGGTGAATTTCCCTGGCTGCTACAATCAGTGTACTAGGTATGGGGGGAGGAGTGCCCACCTCCTCCTTGTGGGAGAGGTGGTGCAATGTCCGTGATCTTTGGAATGGGACCAGATCCACATATTGGACCTGTCCCAATAAAGTATGCAGTTATTGAGACAATGGACTGGTGTTATATGAACTACTTTGTTGTAAACGTGAATGTCATTTCTGCAGAGTGCTTATTTGCACACATCAGCTCTTCAGTTTTAATAGTATGTTCCTAATCCATCTTCCTACCAGCAGGGAGGTATGCACCTCAACTAGCAGGTCACTTGTTAAACTTTCTGTTTGTTGCAAGGCCAGATATACAGCCAAAAGTTGTTTTGCAATAGGGCTATATCTGATCTGTGCACCTTTCCATAGTTGTGACCAAAATCCTTATGGGATACATTTCCCATTCTGTATTCGCCACAGGCTTCAACCAAATCCCTCTGGGTAAAAACTAACCTCTAATTCACATCTTATGTCTGGCATCAGTACTCCTAATGCTTGCACATCTTTTGCCACTATCTTAGCCTTATCAAATGCTTGTTGTTGGGGAATGGCCCTCCCATCTAGTCCCCTGTTTTGCTATAACACAAATAATCCTACAAAAGTTTGTAAATATTTCATGGTTTGTGGAATATGGAAAGCCTGTATCTTATCAGTAACCATCTCTGGCATAACTTTATTCTTACCTGACCAG
>NW_007741577.1:17102-18721 GCF_000696425.1 Galeopterus variegatus | reverse complement strand
TCTTAAGCGAAGTAGATGTCTGTTTTATCAGAGGAGCTATGTGAGGCATGGCAGCAGTATGTGCAGTATGGGTAGAGTTACCTTGCTGAGTTCCCAGTAATCAATCTTCATGCACGGAGTACACGTTGGGCTCTCTAACTGGCCACACAGGGCTGTTATATAGGCTTTGGGCTGGCCATATCACCCCTACTTTCTCTTATCCTTGAGAGGTAGCTGTAATCTCTTCATACCTTCTAGGCAGTGTGTAGTGCTTAATGGTGACTACCTGACAAGGCCGGTGTAGTTTCCCAGGGTCCCAGTTTGCAAGCCCTACTAATACAGAGCTGAATACCTAAATGCATAGGATTCACCTGTAATGGTCATCAGATCCAAATCCTGCAGTACATCTACTTCCAGTTTATATTCTGGAATTGGGGAAATATATACCAAAAAAAAAAAAAAAAAAAGATGGGGAGGCAGCCTCCCAATTTGTAAGTACAAACTTGCCTGTTTAATTTTGATTGTTTGGCCCCCATATCCATCAATAGCTTGAATCTCACCTCTATGTTTAGCGAGATCACCATAAACAAAAGTGCACTTGGATCCTGTGTCAATTAGAGCTAATGCAGAACCAATAAATGGTGAATTCTACATGGGACCTCCTGCAACACCCCACTGCACACACCAGAGGGCAACGTTGGCCCAGAGGTTGGGGGCATCTACACCTCAAAGTCCTCCTGGAAGGGAGGGGCACTGGGTTCCATTGATAGTTTTTCTGTATTTTATGTAGGAGTAAATTGCTTGTCTTTAGGGAGAGCTTTCCATAATGTTAGAAAGACTGAATTTGGCTTCTTATCAGTGTCCTCCTTTGTGCTGCCTGCTGATATGAAGATCCTGCTATAGCTGCTTACAGGAGACCCCAGCGAGGCCCTGATCTTTGGCATCACCCACCTTAGGGTCTTTGGTTTTATTAACCTGTGGGAAATCCATACAGTGAATTCTCTGTTTCGCTTAAATCAGCAATTATGGAAGCTACTGTCTGGATGGGTCAGCCTACCACTGGAGCAAACACTAAAACCAGAGTCACATACCAGGCTCCAGGAACCAACTGCAAGATTTTTTCATTTCTGCTGTAAACAATTCTTCATCTGGCTACCTAAAATGCAGGGCACAGACGGAATGTTTCATTACTAATTCTTTTGCTACATCCTACAGTTCTTCCATAGTGGTCCATCTTACTGAGGGGGTTGGAATGTCCCCTTCATTTGGCCAAGTCAATTTCGTACCTGCCTAGACCCATTTCATCAGATTTGCCAGGTGGTCTTGTTTTTTTTCCAGCCTAAGTGGCATATGGCCACTGTTGCTGGGCAGGCTTTATTGTCACAGACTGAATTTTTGATATCTCAGAGCTGTTTAGCATTATGCCATCTTCTTCTGTGTCTCATACCCATAGTAGCTATGTGGCTAATCTCTCTCTACCTTTTTGTTTGAACCTACTAGTTAGCTCTACTAGTTCAACAGAGGAGTATTCCTGCGTGGTGATCTTAGTACTGGTGTGGATCTCTTTCCTATCACCCCCTGGCTCTCTAGTAATCTGGGTTTTAGTTTGAATCAAACGTTGCACCTTTAATTCAGACATC
>NW_007741577.1:14399-15951 GCF_000696425.1 Galeopterus variegatus | reverse complement strand
TTTTTGAAAGTGAATCCAAATTGGTGGAGCAAGCCTTGCTTATATCTTGCTCCAAGGCTAAATTCTCCTTAGTTTGTCTTAGTAAGTCTGCTTACTTTCCTTCTCCCACCTTTTATTTCTAACCATCCTTGGCTGTTTTTTGGGCATTCCCATACTCACTCACTAGTCTGAAGCATTCAATAAATCTGGTCAGGTCCCGCCACATGGAAATCTCTGGCTAGCCTGGGATTTCCCTCACAGACTTGGGATTGATTCATTCTCAGTCCGCTCCTAGTACAGAGCTCCTTCCCAGGTCCGAGCTTTCAGACTAAAGAAGGAAGCTGGCAAATTCATATAGTTTACAAAGAGTTTCATTAAAGGGTAACTTACATATGGGGAATGTCACATGCAGTGAAGAGCTACAGCAGGTGAGAACTAACTCTTTCTGGCTTTTAGGCAAGGCTAATATAACAAAAGCAGTGTTACTCCAAATATTTTTTAAAAAATAGTTTTAAAAAAGTTTCCTGTGGTCTATGAAGCAGTGAGGCTGTGATACTTGTGTACAGACTAGCTGGCACCATGAGCTGCAATAAGTCATCTACTACTGAAACCCTGTGTTCCTGCTCTGCTTGCCTGAAGGTTAATCTGTAACTGGTCAGTGAAACAAATGAATGAGGTCAAATGGAAGTCAACATGGCAGGTAGGGTACAAGATGGCGTCAGTCTTGTTCATTTAAAAATACTAAATGCACATTAGAAGCATCTGGGTAAGTTATTAAGCATATGTTTTTCCAAGATTCATCTCAGACCTTTGGAAACAGAATTTGTTGTGGTACCTGGGAATCAAAAGTATCAGAAAAGCTTGGCACAATACTTTTTTTGTGCAGGTGTCATGCAAACATTTGTATTGGGAGCTCAGCACAGCTCCAAGTTGTTCTGGGAGACAGTCAATTAAAATTTCTCTTAATGAAACTGATGATCCTTCCCCTACTATGTAACTGATATTTTTTTCTGTAACTTTTCCTTGGACAATTAGTAGAAAAGTGGGAAAAGAAAACTGACTGTTGTCCATTGTATTTAAAAGCAGACTTGCAGTTGCCAGAGGCTGGAAGGGGTAGGGGAGACAGGAGAATGGGGAGAGATTGGTCAAGGAGTACAAAGTTATAGTTAGGTAGGAGAAATTAGTTCTAGTGTTCCAATGCACAGTAGGGTAACTATCACAACAGTAATATATGGCATATTTCAAAATAGCATCCAAAGGAATGGAAATTATCATGTCGAAGGGATATCAGCATGTCTACGTTCACCACACCTCTATTTACAGTAGCCAAAATATGGAACCAACCTAAATGTCCATCGACAGATGACTGGATAAGGAAAATATGTTATATATACACAACGGAATACTACTCAGCCATAAAAAAGAATGAAATTCTGCCATTTGCAGCAACATGGGTGAGCCTGGAGAAAATTATGTCAAGTGAAATAAGCTAGACAAGGAAAGAGAAATACCATGTGTTCTCACTTATAACTGAGTGCTAAGAAAGAAAGAAAGACCAAAACAAAACATTGAA
>NW_007741577.1:7054-13883 GCF_000696425.1 Galeopterus variegatus | reverse complement strand
TATATATACACAACGGAATACTACTCAGCCATAAAAAAGAATGAAATTCTGCCATTTGCAGAAACATGGGTGAGCCTGGAGAAAATTATGTCAAGTGAAATAAGCTAGACAAGGAAAGAGAAATATCATGTGTTCTCACTTATAACTGAGTGCTAAGAAAGAAAGAAAGACCAAAACAAAACATTGAAATTATGTCAAGTGAAATAAGCTAGACAAGGAAAGAGAAATACCATGTGTTCTCACTTATAACTGAGTGCTAAGAAAGAAAGAAAGACCAAAACAAAACATTGAATTTTCAGAAGGGGAAAACAAACCTAAGGATACTGGTTGGCAGGGAGGTGGGTGGAAGAGTTTGGGGGAGGGATAGGTTGGGTAAAGGGCATAAAGAAAAATCACATTTTGTAATAATAATAATATGCTTATAATAAACAATAATAAAAATTAAGCCAATTAAAGAAGAGTTCTGCCAATTACATGTATTGAAATGTCACACTGTATTCCATAAATATATATAATATGTGTTAATTAATAAATAAGTTAATTAACTTTAAAAAAAGTTCCCAGAAGATAGCCTATTACAATATGAGCAAGAACATACAATGTCTTTGAGAATTCTATGAAAGTTCTCTCATTGTTTTCTGCTTCCTGTTTAAAATTTCACTGAGAGAAGATAGACTGCTGTTGACGGCCTCAGTTGATGTCAATGAACAAATAAAATGTACAAATGGACTTCACTATTGATTCCATATGAAATGAGGTCAGAAAGCTGTGATTTGTGATCACAGTGGTCACTCTTTTTGGCTCAGGGGAAATAATACAAGGAGCCAGGATGCCTTCCCCTTTGAGGCTGCCCCCTGGTTGTGATCTGACAGCTTGGTTGTAGGTTATGGGTAAGCAATTCTGGCTTTGCCCCAGAAGCAAGTGAACACTGGGATTTACCTTTGCAGAGAGTGGGAGACAGCAGAGATGTATGTTGCTCAGAGAACAAAGATTAGCAGTGAGTTAGTTAAACAGACAAAGCTGCTATAACAAATACGAAGACTGAAAATTCTGGCAGTTTTTTTCTCACTCAAACAGTAATCCAGAGTGGGTGCTATTTGTTGTTGAGTAGCACTCTTTCACTTGGTGATCCAGACACCAGGGCACTTTCTATCTTGTGGCTCTGCCATCCTTTAGAGCCACTTTACAGTTGGCATCCAACTAGCAAATGGGGAATGAGAGTGTCTCCATTTGGAGAACTAAAAATGAGACAACAATTAGAAGTAAGGAAGGCTTTGAAACGTAATTCTTGTCTGGACAGCCTCTTTAGGTAGCTAAACACTTAGACTGGTCTTTTTTGACATCCTGAAATGTCCATTTCATTATACTGAAAAGAGTGCAAATTGATCTCAGCTCTCGGAAGGGTGTCACCACAATAAGTGTAGACTAAAAACTTAAGAACTTCATTAGAAAAAGAAAAGAATGAATGCTTTAACTGAAAAATAGTCAAAGGACCCAAATTCACAATAGAAGAAATAAAAATGGACTATAAATGTGAGAAAAATTATATTCCATTTCACTAAAACCACAAAATACAATTGACTCCTCTTCCCCAAAGTGACAAAATATTTGTCAGTGATATTCAACATCAGTGAGGTTGTGCTATCCTTTCCTGTTGATTGCTGTTGTATTTTTTTTAAGAAAGTAAATGCTTTCTATTTTTTTGCATTCTAAAAAATAACCTGAAACATATATACTTAACCTTAAAATAATGTGTACTCTTTGACTCAGTAGATTCACTTCCAGCAACATACCCTAAGGAAATCAGCAGAGATATGGATCATGATTTATGAATAAGGACATTCATTGCAGCATTATTTATAATAATGAAAAATTGGTGGAAAACTTTAGGTATAGTAGAATAAATTACGGTACAGCTGCATGGTGGTCTGCCACTGAATTATTCAATAATATATTTCAAAAAAGTTACATACACAGACAAGTACTCATCATATAACATTAATTTAAAAGAGTAAGCTACAAAACTGTATGGTATGATACGATAGATCATAGAATATCAAATTTGTGCATAGAAAAGTAAAAACAAGAATAGAAATGAACAACCCACACTAAAATAATACAAATAGAAGGAAAAAGTCTAATAAGATTTATGGTAAAATATTAATTGCAGTTTTTCTTTTTTTTAGGTTTTAATACAGTGAGTGATAATTATTTTCTCTTCTTTATAAGCTTCTATATTTCTCAGAATTTTTATGGCTAACGTATGTCATTTTACTATTTTAAATATCCTGTTAAATAGCAGAATATAACATTTTATAGTTACGAAGCTTAAATTTGGCATAGACTTTAGATGCTGTATGTTCTAAACTTTAACCAAATGTAATAATCCCCTTCATAATATATTAAATAAATACTGACTGGTGCTAGTCTATAAATGGTTTCTTTTAAGTTTGATAATCATTTCTGTATATAAGTGAGTAGTTAGGAAACAAGTAAACAGAACCACGGCACTAGCAATTCACTTTATTTTTATTTAAATCTTTTTCTAGTTCAGTTCCTCCAAATGATTACAATATTTTTCATCATCACAGAAATATTTGAATAAATAATTTGCAATTAACGTTTTTGTTAGCACGTTGAATGCTTGTAGACCGAGATTTAAGATCTCTCTCTAGCCCCACCCCTCCCTTTGCTAAATGAAAACTGCCTATGTGACAGGACCATCTCCTCCTCACTTTTGGAGCCATTTCCTTTTTTAAAAACCATTTTCAATATAGAATTCCAGAAAATGCTTTTAGATAACTCTATTCTATTTGTTTTGAAAAAGTGCCTCTAAAGTAATCTATTATAAAGTACGCAGTTTTCCAAAAGCCATAGCTAGTTGCCTAGCAACACACTTGGTTATGTCATATAATGAAAGCAATATGATAAAATGCTATTTTTCAGGTATTCATTTTTAAACACATTTCTAACAGTATATTTTATGGGCGAAAAATTCTGAGAGATGGGTCTTGTAAAAACAAAATAAAAGGGGATAAATACCACACTAATTGACAGTCATTTTCTTAATGACACGATATTAAAATTCAAGCCCAATTGTAAGGATTTGAGCTCTCCTTGCCAAGCGTGAGGCTCTACCCTGTGCACTCTGAAGCACTCGCTGCATTAAGAGCCCACAGTAAAAGGATAAAGTCACATGTCTATGAAGGAGACTTAATGGTGTTATGACATTCACTGAACACACAGGAGGCTTAAATGCAACAGGAAATATCTAACTTTGTAAAAAGTCTGTATTTTTTTTAAATGTCAAAATTGTTAGAGTACGAAAATTTTAAGCTGAATTNTTCTTCCGGCAATGGAAGACATTGTCTTTTCATGTGTTTTTGTGTGTGTGTGTGTGTGTGTAGTTGTGTGTGGTGGTGATGATTGTAGTCTTAATGACACGATATTAAAATTCAAGCCCAATTGTAAGGATTTGAGCTCTCCTTGCCAAGTGTGAGGCTCTACCCTGTGCACTCTGAAGCACTCGCTGCATTAAGAGCCCACAGTAAAAGGATAAAATCACATGTCTATGAAGGAGACTTAATGGTGTTATGACATTCACTGAACACACAGGAGGCTTAAATGCAACAGGAAATATCTAACTTTGTAAAAAGTCTGTATTTTTTTTAAATGTCAAAATTGTTAGAGTACGAAAATTTTAAGCTGAATTTAAATTATAGCATCAAAATCAGAACAATCACTTCTTGGATTTTTTTCCCCACTCATTGCTATTTTTTCTTTCCATCTCAAAGAGTTAGTTGAAAAATTCCATACCTTGCTTTTTTGTCTTAAATATAAGTATTTTCCTGGCATTCACTAATGTTAGAGATCCAGTAGACTTCCTATTTTCTCCCGGCTTATTTTTCAAAATTTCATCTGCTGTATTTTCCACAGGCTCCAACTTCTTCCGGCAATGGAAGACATTGTCTTTTCATGTGTTTTTGTGTGTGTGTGTGTGTGTGTGTGTAGTTGTGTGTGGTGGTGATGATTGTATGGCATGGCAGGGAGTTTATAAAAGATGAGAGAACCTCTCAGATGAAAATTCAGCTAAACGATAATTGAAGGTATTGTCCTTCCTGACAAGTTTGTTTGAGGGTTTAGAATTTAATCCTAGGCTACTGTTCAGAATCTTGCATTTTTATCTGATTTCTATTCCTTTGACACTTAAATAGTTATTGACATACTACTGTCCATTATACTTTCATATTCCAAGATGTTGTTGTAATCAGCAAAAGGTGGAAATGACAGGCAAGCAAATGCCCGGCCATCAGTCATTTTAATGCTTTTTTGATAATCATTTCTGTATATAAGTGAGTAGTTAGGAAACAAGTAAATAGAACCAGGGCACTAGCAATTCACTTTATTTTTATTTAAATCTTTTTTGAAAAGGATTTGATGTTAGTTAGTTTGATGTTACAGCTGCTACTGTTTTTATTAAAGGTTCTACCTTCCCTTCTGTCTTACAAAGAGTTGGTCATAAAAGTCCTGGGACACAGATAATGCTATGCATTCACCAAAAAATTTGATCACAAGAATTTCGTCACCTACAGTTAGGGGCTGCATGTTTTACATAATTTAATTTTAATTTGGTAAATTTAAATCCTAGTGTCAAAATCACAACAATCACCTCTTGGATTTTTTTTTCCTTACTCATTGCTGTTTTTTATTTCCATCTCAAAGAATTAGTTGAAAAATTTTACACCCTGCTTGTTTGTCTTGAAAATACATGTATTTCCTTGGTATTCACTAATATTAGAGATCCAGCAGACGACCCATTTGCTTTCTGTTTCTTTTTCTGCCATTTGCAGATCTGACACAGTAAAAATCCTGTCTTCTGCAGCAGCATTGTAGTTCAAATATTGAGGGTGGTGGTGTCCAAGTTACAGGTGGCCTACATTCCTGTGGCTCAGTGACCATGAGAAACAAGCCACCAGGAAAACTGCCCAACTAGGAACATCCACATTTTGTTTTGAGTGAGAAATAACTTTCATTGTGTCAAGTCATTAAAATTTGGCGAACTTATTTTTGTGATAGCAGTTGCTGTTATCACGCTGACTAGTATAAGCCCATTCACTTTGTGTTCACATAACTAGGTTCAGTCCAGTGTTTAGACCTACATGCTGTTATCTGCAGCAGCGTAAGGCCTGTCTGTGCCAAAATATCTTCTCCACAGGCCTACCTCCCACTCTTCCATAATATCTCGTTCTTAAATCCTTCTCATATGATCCTCTTCATTTCTCTCCTGAGGAAAAGTAGGCTCTTGATATTTATTTTCACATTAGTATGGCATTTTTAAAGGAATTAAGTATTAAGGTACAGTGGAGAGTCCCAATCAGGTGTGGGGGTATGGCAAGGAAAGCATTGATTATATGAGGATGGGATATTTAGGGAAATTTGGGGCCATTAAGAAACCAGGCATCATTGGTATATGTTCCATCCTCCTCTATGGGACAAGATTATGAATTTTGGAAATGTTATTTGTGTTCCTTGCTTTTGTTGCCTGTTTTCTTTTACCCCTTCCTACCTTCCCCAATCCACCTTCCTTCACCATTTTAGGGTAGTGTCTATTGCCTCAAGGAATGACAGTATATAGTTTTTAAAGAATGAGAGTGTAAAGAGAGGGGAGAAACAAAAAGGATGCCAGTCAAAGACAAAATGTTTGGGGCAAAACATAGTAAACGTGATGACATTAGAGCAGGGTTTTCTGTCTCTGGAGATTTGTGAAGGTTTCTGGTCTGGGAATCAGGAAAGAGTTGGAAGTGAAACAAGAACTTGGTAAATCCCAAAGGATTTTTGGATGCAAGATCAGAGGGGAGCTAGGTCCTTGAGGATATATGGCTTTTTGATATACTTAGGGAGACACGGCTTTAGACAGCCTCCAGGAATCCTGAGAAAAGCACAGAAGCAGCACATGAGTGTCAGGCAGACAAGAGCAGCATGAATGTTCTGGAACATGGAGTGTCTGAGTAGACCGCTTCCTGGGATGTTCTGCACATGGCGAATAAATTCCATTTTTTAAGAACAGCAGGGAAGTGGGAATGGGAAAAGACTGTATACAAAAAACACTAGAATTTTCACTAAAGCACCAAATGAGCAAATGTTAGCTGCTTTCCAGATTGATTAAAATGCTGCAAAACCTAAAAAGCTGTAATTGAGAGAAATCTGAGAGATGGCCATACAGGACAATTTAACTTTTGGTGGGTGTCTGACCGATTACATTGAATAAATGTAATAAATTCAATTGATAAATTCGTTTCCAATTTCATCCCATATCTTGCCATTATATAAGGGCTCCAGATTTTAGAATCAGCTTTCATATAGAGGAGATGGAACACCAAAAAGAATGAGGTTAGTTTTTGCCAACTGGTGAAGTGGGGCTTCATATTAAAAGTTAGTTCAGAAATAAAAATGAAATCATACTTACTATCAACCGGAGTATCTTACATAGAATATTAACTGCTGTACTAAAGTACATAGATCCACTTTCTCAGACTTTACTTCTTGGCTTACAGTGGAGCTTGAGGGATGCTTAGGGTTGGTTCCGATCTCTCTCCTTTCAGTAGTTTACTGTGGAGTAGTTTGTTAGGCATTTGGAGTCTATCCATCATTTACCTACATTCTCCCATGTGGGTTACAGTGCACTAAGCATTCACCATGAACCTTCACACCAACTGTGGTCTCATCACTCATTCTGTCTTGCTAATTGATGTCAAAAATAGTTCTTTGGTGGGGCCAGCCCGGTGGCGCACTGCTACAGTGCGCCGCTTGGGAAGCGTGGCAGCGCTCC
>NW_007741577.1:3933-6256 GCF_000696425.1 Galeopterus variegatus | reverse complement strand
GACACTGAGGGTTGCGATCCGTTGCCGGTCACGAAAAAAGACAAAAAAAAAAAAAGAAAAAAGAAAAAAAAATAGTTCTTTGGTGACTGGGAAACTCCATGAAGGCAATTATGCCATTCGAAGCTGGTAGGAGCTTGAGAGTTTTGCAGATCTGGGGTAGAGATGTTTATCTCAAAATTATCAAGGGAGCTATGTCAGAATTTTCCCACATGCAAAGGATCTGTTATAATATTTAAATGTAGCTGGAGAAAGACATAAGTTTGAATCAATTTTGACAAAACTCCCTCGATAAAGGCAGTGCTCATCACTTATTATTCCTAATGTGTTCATAATGTGTTTGAGAGGACTGTTCATTCTTTCCGTAGATATTTTTCTTGATCTCCTCTCTGTAAGACACTGTTCTAGGGGTTGAAAACAGAAGAATGAGGAGAGAATACAAAGTCCTTGCTGTCCTTAGGCTTGTAAAGTGGTCTCAAGAGCACAAAATAAAAGCTACAAATACCGGGAGGTAATAGCATTATAAAGAAAAATAAAGACGGATGAGGAGAAGTAAGTGAAACAGGGTTCTCTTCTTAGGCTGGCCAGGAAGAGTATCTTTGAGGAGCTGGCTGTTTCTTAATATTTGTAGAAAATCAGGGACCAAGCCACATAAATGTACTGGGAAAGGCATTCTAGGAAGAAGAAACAGCAAGTGTAAAAGCCTGACATCGTGGTGTTCCCAAGCATGTCGGAGGAATGGCAATAACACCAGAACAACTACAGTTAAATTGTTGGAGAGGAGTGAGGTCAGGAATGAAGTCAAAGTGGTCATGGGGACTAGATCATGTAGAGCTTCTAAGGAATCAGGGTTTTACTGTGAATGTGGTAGGAAGCCACTGGAGAGTTTTAAGTAAGGGAAAACCATGGTCTGACAGGTTTTGACAATGCTACTTCGACAAACCAAGGCAGAGCTGATTTTGTCTTGGGCCAGGGTGGTAGCAGTGGAAGTGGTGAGATGTACTCTGTTTCTGCATTTATTTTAAGGTACAGCTAACAGGCTTTGCTGATATAATGGAAATTGTGTGTAACAAAAAGAGAAGAATTTTGCCTACACAACTAGATACATAAAGTTGTCATTTACTGGGATGGGAGAGATTGAAGGAGAAGCAGGTTATAGCAAAGATTGAATTATATTGTGCACGATAATAAATTTGAAATTTATAGTCTTGGGTATTATATTCTAAAGAGAAAATGTTGAGCAGGCAGCTGGATAAGTGTGTTAGGGGTTCAGGAGACAAATCTTGGTTGGAGATACAAATTTGAGTGTTTCTAAGTATCATACTGGTGATTAAAGTCATGGTACTAGATAAGATCACCTAAGAATTGAGTGTAGATAGAGAAGATACTTAAAGACTAATTCCTGGGACACTCTAATATTTAGACTTCAGAATAATGAAAATAAGGAACAGCAACTGTGACACATAGGACAAAAAAAAAAAAAGAAACAATGGAGTATGATGTCCCAGAAATCACGTGACAAAAAAGCATTTTAACAATATTGGAGTAATTAAATATAGATGATAGATTAAGGCTGAAGTGGATTAGAAATTGAGCACTGGGTTTTGCCAATATGGAAGTCACTGGTGACCTTTATAATAGCAGTTCTAGGAGATGGAGATAAAGACCTTAACTGGTGTAGATTCCAGAAAGAATGGGAAGAATGGAATGGGAAGAGTTTTACTATTAAAGGAAACAGAAGATTAGAGAGATATGTGAAGGGGAATTAAAGTTAAGGAAGGTTTATTTTTAAGATGTGAAATAATTCATATATATTATAATATATACTTAATGTATTTAAAAAACTTAATAATATTAGATATATTATATATAATATGTATATATTAGATTGATCAAGTAGAAGGGTAAAAGTAAAACCCATGAGTGATCTTGACTAGGAGAGGTGTCTGGATGAGTTGGCAAGTTGCTTAGGTAGGAGGACAAAAGTTCCACCAAGGAAGAAAGACAGAACATCTGGGAGCAGATGCAATGAGGTAAATGGATTATTTTTATTTAGTCAAAATATTTTAACACTTGTTTGTACATATTTATGGGGTACAGTGTGCTGTTTCAAAATGTGCACATACTGCACAATGATTCACTCAGGGTAGATAGCAGAGTTTTATACCCATTAGTTCACCACTTTTCCTCCAAACCGCTCCCCCCTCTGCCAGCCTCTGGTAACTATTATTCTACTCTCTACTTCTAAAAGAGCCACGTTTTTAAAGATTCTATCTATGAGTGAGATCATGTGGCATTTGCCTTTCTGTGCTTGACTTCACTTAAC
>NW_007741577.1:2786-3388 GCF_000696425.1 Galeopterus variegatus | reverse complement strand
AGATTCTATCTATGAGTGAGATCATGTGGCATTTGCCTTTCTGTGCTTGACTTCACTTAACATGATGGTTTCCAGTTCTATTCGTTTGCTGCAAATAATAGGATATATATATTTTTTAATAGCTGGATAGTATTCCATTGCATATATATATATATACATATACACACATACATACTACAGTTGTTTTTCTTTTAATCCATTCATCCATTGAGGGACAGTTAGGTTGATTACATCTCTTGGCTATTATGAATAGTGCTGTGATGAACATGAGAGTGCAGGTGTCTTTTTGATATATTGACTTCATTTCTTTTGGGTATATACCCAGTAGTGGGATAGCTGGGTCATAAAGTGTATCTATTTTCAGTTCTCTGAGGAACCTCCATCCTGTTTTCCACAGTGGCTGTTCCAATTTACACTCCTACTAGCAATGTAGGAGAGTTATTTTTCTCTGCATCCTTGCCAGCATTTGTTATTTTTTGTCTTGATAATAGCCATTTTAACTGGAGTGAGATGATATGTCATTGTGGTTTTAATTTGCATTTCCCTGATGATTGGTGATGTTGAGCATTTTTTCATGTGCCTGTTGGCCATTTACAGGTCTT
>NW_007741577.1:0-2488 GCF_000696425.1 Galeopterus variegatus | reverse complement strand
GCATATTTTTGGCATCTTTGTTGAAAATCAGTTGGCTGTAAATGTCTGGGTTTATATTGGGCTTTCTATTCTATTCCATTAGTCAACTAGTTTGTTTTTATGACAGTACCATGCTGTTTCTCTCTCTCTCTCTCTCTCTCTCTCTCTCTCTCTCTCTCTCTCTCTCTCTCTGTGTGTTTTCCTGGAATTCGCTTTCTATTCTATTCCATTAGTCAACTAGTTTGTTTTTATGACAGTACCATGCTGTTTCTCTCTCTCTCTCTCTGTGTGTGTGTGTGTGTGTGTGTGTGTGTGTGTTAACTGTAACTTTGTGGTATATTTTGAAGTCAGGGAGTGTGATGAGGGTGATGGATTTAATGATGGGAGGATGTGGTAGTTCTTTACTGACAGCTTCATTTTCTCAGTGAAATAAAAAAAACAAGATTATCTGGTGAAAGTTAGAAAGAAGAAAGGGAGGTTTAAAGTTGAGAATAGAGCAGGCATCAAACAGTCACCTCAATATGCAGGAGAATGTATCCACCAGAGAAATGCAGCAGCACTTTGTGCTAGCACTGAGACTTAGAACTCATGTGGTATTTGATTTCACAAAAGTAGAGAGAGACTAGGTAACGTGGTGTTCCTTTTTATTTTTTCTCTCTCTTTTCCTTGAACCCTGCTCAACTGCTTCTTAGCACCAGTAAAGAGTATGTAGAAAGGCAAACCAAACCAGCCAAATCAGGTGATGGACGCAGAGATGAGCAAGGAGCTGAGGTGTATGTTAGAATAGTTTAAATTGCTATAAAAATAAACTCTCAGTGCGTAATGGTTCAACAAAAATTAAATTTATTTCTTATATACACATCAGGTTGATGGGTGGTTCTCCCCCATTAGATAATTCAGAAACCCACCTTGACTTCTTTTTTCTCTCTCTTTCCTTCTTTGCTTCCAAGTAGCAGACAGGGAAAGAAAGCCTCAAAAAGGAAGATCAAATGTTTAAAGCATTCTGGAAGTAGCACACATCATATCCACTCACATTCTTTTGGGGAAAACTAATCTTATGATTATACCTACTTTCAGCATGGCTAGAGGAAGTAATACCTGACTGAAAACTTGTTTTTCAGATATGCATTTATTACAATAGAATAAATTCTGGTGTACTTTTAGTCATCTCTGACATATTAATTATGATGATGGGTGTGGAACTTACCTAGGTATGGAGGATAGTGAGCACCTAAAGGGCAATTGAACAGAGTTTGGACTGGAGAACTGATGCTAGTGGAAACATTGTTGGAACTGGGTTACTAGAGGTATTGACCCAAAAGTTAGGATGTGGTAGTCAGCAAGTAGGATACCTTCAGGGATAAACATTAGTCAGAGCCAATGGACAGGTTTGCTTCCGATTTGTATGATTCACAAAGCCAGTGTTGAGTAATCCTAGGGGAAGAATTATGGTCCTAATTCTTCAACTGATAATGTGATTGTGGGGTAAATTTTTTATCTTCCCTGAATTTTAATTTTCTCTCATAAAGCAGAATTGGTAAGAGTTATCTCACTGGATTATTGAAAAATCAATGGAGAGTGAACAGATGATATGAATTTAATATTTGTACTTTCTAATTTTTTTTTTATGTTTCTAGCTAAATTTTGGGACACTGCTGACTCTTCTGATTTTGAAATATGAGAGTGAACAGATGATATGAATTTAATATTTGTACTTTCTAATTTTTTTTTTTTATGTTTCTAGCTAAATTTTGGGACACTGCTGACTCTTCTGATTTTGAAATATGTTTAAGCACTAGGATTAAATAAAGATTGCTTTTGACTTTTTATGTATCTTTCCTGCCCTATGAAAGAATACAAAATGGCTTTTCCAAAAGTTGAGTCAAAATATTAATATAGTAAATGGAGAATATAGGTTTGGGTAGGATAGAACTATATTTTTACAATGCAAAACTCTGTCCACTTTCTAAGAAAGTGATTCATTCAGAAGGTTTGAATTTTCTCCTTAGGTATACTATGCCAGTAACATATTCAAATGATGGTTAAAATACTTTGTTATAAGAAAGTATCTTTTCCTTATTTGTCATAAAATAAAACTGGCAAGTTTATTCCAAATTAGAATACATATTTTTCAAACTTCATAATAGATAGACAAAGATATGATCCTAAATTTGAGCTACATTAAAAAATAAAACTACTAAATATATGATTAAGTCCTGTTCACTTAGAAGAAGAAAGAAATGAAAGGGTATTTGAAATTTCCTCTTTCTCTTTCCTTGTTCTGCATATTCCCACGAGGAATTCTGTACAATAAAAACAAACAAACAAACAAACACACATACCTGGAGAAGATTGAAGACTGAGAGGCTATCAGGATTTGTAGTATAAAAGAGAAGAAAATTTAGCACAGAAGAAAATAAAATTTGCAGAGGAGAAGTAAAAGGAGAAAGAGAGTTAAGAGTTAATGAGTCTTGGCTGGATTTTGATATGAGATTTTAGAGGAGTTCTG
>NW_007741576.1:22781-24811 GCF_000696425.1 Galeopterus variegatus | reverse complement strand
AAGACCCAAAATATCCTAACCAATTCTGAGTAAAATGAATAAATCTATAGGCATTACACTACCCGATTTCAAAATATACTAGAAAGCTATAGTAATAAAAATAGCATGGTATTGGCATAAAAACAGACACATGGACCAATGGAACAGAATAGAAAACCTAGAAATAATCCACATATCTACAGCCAACTGAGTTTTGACAAATGTACCAAGAACATACACTGGGGAAAAGACAGCCTCTTCAGTAAATGGTGCTGGGAAAACTGAATATCCATGTATAGAAGAATAAAACTAGACTCCTATCTCACATTTACTAAAGCCAATTCAAAATGAATTAAAGACTTAAATATAAGACCTGAAACTATAAAACTACTGGAGGAAAATATAAGGAAAACATTCCAAGACATTGGTCTGGGTAAAAATTTTATGGAGAAGATTTCTAAAGCATAGGCAACAAAAGCAAAAATAGACAAATGGAATTATATCAAACAAAAATCTTCTGCACAGCAAAAGAATCAATCAACAGAGAAAAGAGGTAACCAGTAGAATGGGAGAAAATATATACAAACTATTCACCCAACAAGGGATTAATATACAGAATATATAAGGAACTTACACAACTCAACAGCAAAAAACCAAATATGATTTAAAAATAAATGACCTGAATAGACATTTGTGAAAAAAAGACAAACAAATGGTCAACAGGTATATGAAAAAATGGTCAATATCACTAATCATTGGGGAAATGCAAATCAAAACCACCGTGCAATATCATCCCACCCCAGTCAGTAAGGCTATCACCAAAAAGACAAACAAATGCTGGCAAGGATGTGGAGAAAGGGGAACTCTTATACACTGGTGGTGGGAATGTAAATTAGTACAGCCATTATGGAAAGCTGTATGGAAGTTTACCAAAAAGGAAAAATAGAACTACCATATGATCCAGCAATTCCACTGCTGGGTATTTATCCAAGGGAAAGGAAAGTAGCATACCAAAGACATATCTGCACCCCCATGTTTATTGTAGTACTATTCACAATAGCCAAGATATGGAATCAACCTACGTGTCAACAGATGAATGGATAAAGAAAATGTGGTACACACACACACACACACACACACACACACACACACAATGGAAAACCACACAGCCATGGGCTGAGGGGTGGGAAGAAATCTTTTCATTTGTGGTAACATGGATGAGTCTAGAAGATATTACGTTAAGTGAAATAACTCAGCCACAGATAAGTGCCACATGTTCTCACTCATGTGTTGGAACTAAAATAATAATAATAATAATAATAATAATAAGTTGAACTTTTAGAAGTAGACAGTAGAAATGTGGTTACTAGAAGCAGGAAAGGGAAAGGGTAGGGGTGATAGTGAGAGGTTGGTTAACGGGCACAAAATTATAGCTAGATAGGAAAAATAAGTTCTAGTGATATACAGTAGTGGTAGGCATCTATAATTAAGAATAATTTATTGCATTTTCTCGAATGGCTAGGAGAGGGGAGCTCAAATGTTCTCATCACAAAGAAATGGTAAATTTTTGTAATGGATTTGCCAACTACCCTGATTTGATCATCACACATTGTACACATGTATTGAAATATAACTCTGTATCCCATAAATGTACCAATCAATACATTTCAATTAAAATATAAATAAATTTCTAAAAATAGTGGTCACATATAACTAATAAATTTTTTTTCTATAAAGGAGTTATAGTAGTTTCCTAGGTAAGTAAAAATATTGAAGATCTTTTTAAGCTGTGATTTAAATTTTTAGAAAATGTGACATGAATATCTGATGACCACATAGAGACAGATTTTCTCATCAGTAGGCATTTTGGAAATTTGGGTCTGGAATGTAGCAAGAAGAATCTGGGATGAAGATATAAACTAGAGAATTATTATCATAGCAGTGATGATTAAAAGCACATTTGTAGATTGATGAAATAATTCAGGAAGAGTTATGATCAGCAGTTATCAGATTTAGCAGCCATTAAGGATCACCTGGAGAGTTTTTTTTTT
>NW_007741576.1:0-22047 GCF_000696425.1 Galeopterus variegatus | reverse complement strand
CCGGGCCGGCCCCACCTGGAGAGTTTTTAAAAACTACCAAGACAGGACCCACACCCAGAGATTCTACTTTAGTTGGTCTTAAGAACTGGGCATCCGACAAACCATTCTCTTGGATAGGAAGAATTAACATTGTGAAAATGTCCATTCTACCCAAAGCAGCCTATAGATTCAATGAAATTCCCATTAAAATACCAATGACATTCTTCACAGAAATAGAGAAAACAATCCAAACATTCATATGAAACAACAAAAGACCCCGAATAGCCGAAGCAATTCTATGCCAAAAAAATAAAGCCAGAGGCATAATACGGCCCAACTTCAAATTATATTACAAAGCTATTGTAACCAAAACAGTGTGGTACTGGTGTAAAAACAGACACTTGGATCAATGGAAAAGAATAGAAAACGTAAGAATCAACCCACATACTTACAGCCAACTGATCTTTGACAAAGGCAGCAAGAACATACATTGGGGAAAAGTCTGCCTCTTCAATAAATGGTAATTGGAAAATTGGACATCCATATGCAGAAAAATGAAACTGGACCTGTACCTCTCACCATATACCAAAATCAACTCAAAATGGATTAAAGACTTAAATATAAAACCTGAAACCATAAAATTACTAAAGGAAAATATAGAGGAAACACTCCAGGTAACAGGACTGAGCAAAGACTTTATGAGTAAGACTCCAAAAACACAAGTGACAAAAGAAAAAAATAAATAAATAGCATTGTATAAAACTAAAAAGTTTCTGCACAGCAGAGGAAAAATCAACAGAGTGGAAACACAACCTACAGAATGGGAGAAAATATTTGCACACTATATTTCTGACAAGGAATTCATATCCAGAATGTACAAAGAACTCAGCCTATATAGTAAAAAAACAAATAATCCATTTAAAAAATGGGCAAAGGAGATGAATAGACACTTGTCAAAGCAAGACATACAAATGGCCAACAGGTACATGAAAAAATGCTCAGCATCACTAGTCATTAGAGAAGTGCAAATCAAAGCCACATTGAGATGTCATCTTGCCCCAGTTAGACTGGCTATTATTAAAAAGAGTGAGAATAACAAATGCTGGTAAGGATGTGGGGAAAGGGGAACTCTTCTACACTGTTGGTGGGACTGTAAATTAGCACAGCCATTATGGAAAACAGTATGGAGGTTTCTCAAACAACTACAGATAGAACCACCATATGATCCAGCAATCCCACTACTGGGCATATATGCAAAGGAATGGAGATCATGTCGAAGGGATACCTGCATTCCCACATTCATTGCAGTTCTATTTACAATAGCCAAAATATGGAACCAATCTAAGTGTCCATTGATGGATGACTGGATACAGAAAATGTGGTGTATATACACAATGGAATACTACTCAGCCATAAAAAAGAATGAAATTCTGCCATTTGCAGCAACATGGATGAGTCTGGAGAAAATTATGTGAAGTAAAATAAGCCAAAATAAGAAAGAGAAACACTACATGTTCTCACTTATAACTGGGTGCTAAGAAGGAAAGAAAGAAAGAAAGAAGTAAAGGAAGAGAAAGGAAGGAAGAAAGGAAGGAAGGAAGGAAGGAGAGAGAGAGAGAGAAAGAAAGAAAGAAAGAAAGAAAGAAAAGACCACAACAATTCATTGAACTTTCAGAAGGAGAGAACAAACCTAAGGTTACTGGAGATGGGGGTAGGGAGGGAGGGGGTTTGGGGAAGAACAGTTCAGGTAAATGGTATAAAGAAAAATCATGATTTGTAATAATGAATATGCTAATAAAAAAAAAGAACAGGGCATCCATTTTTTTAATGCTTTTCAGGTGATCATACTATGCTGTAAGGGTTGAAAACCTTAGTACAGATAGAGATGAACTAACAATGGAGCCCAAGGAGGAGTTGCAGGGATGTAGAATGTGTCAGGCAGAATTTTGCCTCTTACAGTCTTCACCCCCTGAGGTTACTCTTATGAATGTGTTACATTAGGTGGCAAGAAGAGGACTTTGAAGATGTAATTAAGGCTGCTATTAATTTTAAAATAGGGAGATTATCTTGGATTATCCAGGTGGACCTGATCTAGTCACATAAGCCCTGAAAAGCAGAGATCATTCTCTGTCTAGTAGTAGAGGAAGCCAGACATTTGAAGCCTAAGAAGGATTTGAAATGTTCTTATTGTCCTAAAGATTCAGGGAATCATGTGCCCAGAAAACAGGGAAATGAGTACCCACAACCAGAAGAAACTGAATTCCTTCAACAACTGGAATGAGTTTGGAGGCAGAATCTTCCCCAGAGCCTTAGATAAGAGCGCAGCCAACACCTTGATTTCTACCTTGGGAGGCTCTGAGCAGAGGATCCAGGTGAACCACTCTATGCCCTGACTCCTGATCCACTCACTGTGAGATAATAAATGGGTGTTTTAAGTTACTAAATTTGTGACAGTTTTCTATTGCTGCCATAACAAATTAATACACAGAAGAAGTGGAAGAGCCAACTATCACAAAAGCCGAGGTGGAAGGAAAAGATGTTATATTTGTCCATTAAGAAGTCATTGACTTTTGAGAAAGTGGTTTCTCCCTCTTCATAAATAAGGTGCACTTACAACCAGGGCTACTTCTAGGAACTGCATGGATTATATAGCTTGGATTTGAAGTACAATACCCAGTAGAGTTGGCCTGACATTAATCATTTCTTATAGATAGCATTTCATGTTTTCCAGTGCATTTAATAATTTCATTTGGGTACTGGGTCTTTTCCTAATCATAATTGTCTCAGCTGTAGCAATATCATTTCTAATAAGGAATTTTGAATGAAATTTTGCTATGCAGTTAGCATCCAGAGGTAGGAGTAGAGACTTAATCTGGTGATAGAGGGCAGGAAAACAGGGAAAAGAGTAGAAGCAAGTCTTTGAGAATGAGAATGGGAAGCAAAAGAAGACCATGCAAATGAGTGCAGAGCCCTGTAATAGAGAAGAGTGTGCAAAGGCCTACATGGAGTAGGAGGCAGAAACTCCACCCACCTTCTACCCAGTTGAGACTAGTAGGTGTGTTCTGGGATCTCAGAGGAGTAGTAGGGAGAACAGCAATGCCTAAAAATGATTGGGAGAGGGTTTGGCTCTGGGGAGAGTAGCAAGGATGTCAGTGGAGAATGGATGTGGCTGCAGTGCTCTTAACAGGTGAATGTGGAGGGAGGCAGTATTAACAGAGAAGGAAGCAGGCATCAAAAAGATTCCAAGGCATGGACTTGCTTGGCCCATATCCACAAATGGTCAATTTAGTGGTGTTAGTTTAGAAATTACTTCTGAGCACCTCTGGAAGGGAATCGGAAAAGGCTCTTCCCAGGGATGAATATTAATACAGACCTGATACAGAAAGCAGTTTTTAGTTGGCATCATGAACTTAATTAAAAAAAAAAAAATTTTTTTTTTTTTTTGGATCAGTGGAGCCTGGGACAGCATCACCATGTATTAATACTTTTTTCTAAAACCCTCTCCAAACTGTTCATTGTTTGGTGGTTAATTCAGGCTCTCACTATTTCTCCAAGTACTATAGCTCGTTCTTAAGTTTGCTTTCAATGTTCCATATTTAGCACAAAGAGTTTCTTGGTTTTAGATTACAGAAATGGCTGCTTCTTTCCATCCTATCTTTTTTGAATGCCAGCATAGTGTGTGATGTTTCCAGCTCTTTTATCTTAACATTCTAGTTTATTTTATGGATTATTTTGTTATTATCATCCTCTTGCTCAAAACTGATAATTACATCCTTGACATGAGTTAAAATGTATGACCCTCTGTTAACTTGGCTTCTGGAGGATAAGCATGGGGAGAATCTCCTCTCTGTACTTCAAGGTTTCTTTGTTGAGCACTTCATCTGGTCCCATGGTTTGTACTCTGGCAGTTTGCTTAAATACATATCTCTTAGTATCATCTCCTTCTTTATTCCCACAGCCACTGATTTATTTCAAGACTTCATTATTTTCTGATCGGATAATTGAAATAGTTTCCCCACCTCTGGCTCCAACCACCCTTATAACCTGTACTCTACACTGAAGCAAGAGTGACTTTTTAAGCACACAAATCTAATTGTCACTTTCTTCTGTTCAATGGCTTAACATTGCTTGTCAGATGTGTCCAAATGCCTCAGGACAGAGAACCAAGTATTTACTGACCTCTATCTACCTATCCAGCCTCTTCTTCTTGCCTTTTCTAAATAAATTCTGCACGTAAACAATACAAAATGATGAGTCTGGCTTCTGTGATTTTGCATAAGCTGTTTCCTTTTTCTCCCCCCGCCCCCATCGTCTGCCTGCTCACCCTGTCTCTGTGCTCCAAAGCACCATAATTGTACCTCTATTACAGTGCTTTGTCATGTGGTCTGCTACAATGTAATATCTCTTCAAGTAGCCAGTGAACTTCTAGAGGGCTGGAATTATATCTAGTTATCTTTGTTTATTAAATGAACAATTCAATTTCCAGCTAAAATTAATGATAATTTGATATATGTCTCATACTGTTAATGTTTCTTTCCCTTTTTAAAATGTGCATGTTTACCTTGGTCATCTGGGTTATAGGCATCACCCAGAAGCTTCTTAGAAATGCAGAATCTCAGGCTCCAGACCTAGTGCATCAGAATCTGCATTTTAACAAGATCCCCAGGTGATTCATAATTACAATACAATTTGAGAAGCAAGGGCCTAGGAGATATTTCATCTGATAGAGAGTTCTAATTGCATTCTGGACATTCAGGAGCCCCTTACCAGTATCTCCCATGTGTATGTCAGTGAAGTATACAGCTTTAAGAGTTGATATGCTTTTCCCGCCAGCCAGAAAAATCTTGCCTTATAAGACAAAATTGATTTCTCTGAAGAAATCTTCATCATTTGTTAAAGAAATTTCTGCACCTGAATGTAGGCAGTATTCATATGGGGGATTCTCCAAAGTAAGCTTAAAACAACCACCCTCAGACCACGAGTAGCTTCATGCATCATGCTCTGATCTTTCCTGTGGACAGTTCTGGCATCTGCTTTGGACTCTCAGCCTTCCCCAGATGAAGATATCTGCTTTTCTGTTATCTATTCTTCTTTACAAGGATACTTATCTTGGGTTGCTTCTCTCTGTTACTGTTATTGTCTTTGCAAGCTAACTCTAATTTCCCATTTTCTTCTCTTTCTCATATTTCTTCTTTGCAATTATATTCATCTATCATTCTGTCCTTAAAACAGTCTAATTTCAGTTTTACCTCAGCTCTTGTTTCAAGAATATTAATGAGATAAGTATGAAAGACTGCACATCAAAAGTCCTTTGTTTCTTCTTTGTTTCTATTCTGTTATCCCAGAGTCTTTAACAGTGCATAGCATCTTTACATATCTTCCAACCCCTTTTTTGTCTTTTTATATATGCATTATTAGTAAATGTTTAAGTTTAGGCATCAATATATTTTCTGGAGCTGCGCCTATCTATCTCTAGCAGTGTTCCTCTTTGCTTTAAGGACTTGCTTATTCTCTAAAAGCAGATTGAGGTCTAATCTCCTGTTTTTCTAACTAAGCTTTCTTCTGCTGAAAATATTCCACAGATTTTTCTTGAATAGCATCATCTCCAGTTCAGTTTTTATAGCAATTGGTTTGTATTGTTCTACTTTGCTTCTACAGATTTAATAACTGACATCCTTCCTTTTAAAACATCCTCCCCTGCTGTACTGTTTAACATAGGCCAAACCATTTTTGTTTACCTTCACTACCATAATTTTCATCCAGTGTGTCAGAGGACACGTTCTATTAGCAGAGCTAACCAGTTGGTCACAAAGGACTTAAAGTCTCCTTAAAGTCCTTTCCTTAAAATTTCACAGTACAACAACACAATGTGGTAAAGCAAGGTAAAAGGAAAGCAGGGGGAAAAACAGGAAATTATACTATCACAGGAAATTGCAGTAATAAAGTGAAAAGCCAAGAAAGCAACTGTCCAGCAAGTCATAAAATTCTAATCATGCAGCAGGGATAAATTGAACCTCTACTCACTGACTGACATGGTTTTGTATTGTTCTTTTAGTCTTTATTACATGCATACCCTTGTGACTGGTCATTTTACAGTTGAGCTAAATAAAACACAGAAAGATTTAGGGACAAACTAAAAGTTTCACCATAATGATTGGCAGAACCAGGTCTAGGGTATGGGTCTTCTGACACCTAGAGAAGGACATTTTCCTTAATAATTAAAATTTATTGAGTCGATAACTTTCCAGTCCCATCTTCTTTACATTTTATTGTAGTATATCCTCCTCACAAGGTCTGACGAAGCCATTTCACAGATGAAAAATTTGAGGCTGAGGAAGGCAAACACGAGGTTCTTCACTGTGAAAATGTTCTCTTTTACCCCAGAAGATACGCTCACATGCATCAAATGACTTTCCCAAATGAGCCATAATGTACTAGGGACCTGAGAAGGCAGGAAGATGAACATATTCCTTCTCAAAGAGAATAGGTGCCCCGCAGTTGCTATAGCAACTGGAAACTGATGTACACACATTTCTGTTAAAGAATTTCTGCATATTGAAGATGTCTTCCTGTCTGACCAGAAGCCGAAAGAGTTTGTCTTCATTAATTAAAGCAGAGGTATCTAAAATGGGGAGCATGTACCACAGGAAATATGCAAGTCAGTTCCCTGGAGACTGAGAAAAATATTGCTCAAAATTTTTTAAATGAAGTATAACATATACAGACAGGTGCACATATCGTATGTGTAGAGGTTACCGAATTTTCACAAATTGAATACACCTGTACAGCCAGCATCAAGATCAAGAAATAAAACATTAGCAGCATTTCAAAGTCACTCATGTTCTTCCTTCAAATCAATACTCTTCCAAAGGTAATCACTATCCTGTGTGATACTATACTATACAACAGTTTTGACTGCTTTTGAGTTTTATATCAATGGAATTGTACAGTACGCACTTTTTTGTGTCTAGTTTTTTTCACTCAATGTTATTTCTCTATGTAGTATGACTAAATTTTTCATCTTGTTTAATTTTTATTTTTTGTGTATATTTTAATGTATATAACAGTTCAGTAGTAGAATCATATAATTTATAAATAAGCCAGGGACGTGTGCTCAGAAATTTGGAGTTTCTGGATTAAAGTATGACATCACATATGTAAATGTCTTGACTTTAACCCCAGATGGACTCATTAACTTTTATTTATTTATTTTTTTTTGCAGAATCATTTGTATCTACAGACTTTGATGACCTCAGCTAGACATTTGCTTTTAATAAATACTTATTTTTGGTACTGTGACAGTTACATAGGCCAAAAATAAATAAATAAATAAAGACATAGCCCAAGTTCTCAAAGAGTCTATCAAAAGTGGGGAAAACAGAGTAGCAAACTTAAATAATTATTCCAGATAGAATTAAGGGTCTATATAAGAGTCACAAGTAAAATGATGAAGGGGGCCGGGGTGAAGGATGACCAATCTTCTAGGAAGCTAGAAAATTCCCATTGAGAGTCTTACTAAGATAAACTTTGAGCCCCCTTTCACCTTTTATTTCCAAGATTTAGGCAGATTTCTTATTACAGAAATAGGATCTTTATTTCCATTGTCCATTGCCTTATGTTTCAGGTTATGTCTGTATGGTGTATACAGCTCTTAGTCAAAAGGGGGCAGCATTCACCCTTTTTCTGAAAATCAGAGACTCCTTTGGCCACATCCCTTTCTTTCTAGGAAAAGAATACTTATATCAGATAGCATTTTGGAACATACATATAATTTAATCCCCCTGTTTTAATTGTTTATTTATAGTGATATCAATTGATTTGCACCTTCATGTCATTGAGATCAATATATTACACATCTATAAATAAAGTCAGGCTGTCTCAGTACCCAGAGTTCTTCTTATTTCTGCCTTTGTCCCTTGATTGGGCGTGGCAGTCTTGCTCAGACTCAGATTGCTAAAGGGCGGTGGCTGGAATGAACAAAAGGAATCAGACCTCTACTTTTACCCTGAGATAAAGATTGCCAGGGGAAGCCTGGGAGAAAGAGGAAAGCTGTGTGCCTCCATTTTTGTTGTAACTACTTAATGCTTTCTATCTCTTCTGAATTTTTACCCTTTTTAAACCTATATATACAAGCATAAAGATTATATTAAGGGTAAATAAGTTATGTTCACTATGGGGATATATGACTGCACTGTATCTAGGGAACATTCTTCTCTTTATTAGCCAAGTAATCTTTACAGTTTAAGTAACGCACAGTTGTCCGTGGTTCTTTTCTTGCTGATGCAGTAGCAGAGGGTATGGTGGTGGAAACTGAGAGAGGTTTAATGCTGAAGCTGTCAGGCTGTGTATCTCTGTGACCTCTACCACCAGACCACCAGATAACTGATTCAGTTTTGTTAGTGAAACACTGATTTTAATGGCTGACTTATATTGCCTCCATGTTTTACTTGATTGGTTTTGAGAAAATCAATGTTGACAGCCAAAATTCCAAATGAACTGTCCCTTTCTAGATTTCATCGTACTGTAGACAGCCCTAAATAACTCTCTGAATGACTTTTTTTTTTAAAGAGTAAATCTTAACCAAATGCCCCAGAATGATAAAGGAGCCACATCCGATAATTAACTTTTGTAAATATCAAGTCAAAGGTCAGAGCAAAGGTCATCTGATTTCTTTCTTTTGTGAAGAAAACAAGGGGTTTTAGTCACTGTGATTGATTTCAGAATAGTAGCTAAGGATGAGGTCACTGCTTTCTTTCTATGCAGAAACTACAAAAGGAATGAAATTGCAAGAAATACAGAAATAATTACATTAAGGTGAATATCAAATAACAACTAATAATTTGTGTAGCATTTACAAATAGTATGACACTTGGTTTTAAACTTTGTGAAGTTCTTTGCTCTGTTGGTAAATGAAGCTGGGAGAGCAGCTCTTGAGAAGATCTGATGACATCATGTCATCTTGCTCTGAGGCCACTACATAGTTGCCATGCCACATGCAGCGTCAAAACAAGTAGTGGGGCATATCCAAAAAAGTTCACAAAGGAAAAAAAACACTTCAACCTTTCACTCTTTCAGCATTCACTTGCCTAAATTAACCAACATTGAGCAACATACAAAGTCTAAAGCCTGTGTGAGAAACAAGACAGAAATATTTGCATTTCTGCTGAAACTAAGCATTATGAAGTTGAAACTATTACCATTTAAACCAAACAACAAATTTAAATATGTGTCCCAAGTGATGAGTTAGGACTTCCTCATGGACTGGAGAGAAAAGTTGAGTGATCAACTACCCTGGGTTGCTAGGGACTAAGAATGTCTCCAGGTTGTGAAACTTTCAGTTTTAAAATCAGTTTGTCTTAGGCAAACTGGAACAAATTGGTCCTCCAAGCTGGAAAAGATCTTTGAGGCCATCTAGTCCAATTATCTTATTTTGTAATTGAGAAAAATGAGGCCTATTGAAATTATAAGATTCCTGCAGGATTCTTTTTCTCCCTAATTCTTGTCAATGTCTTTTCTTTTCCCAGTTTCTCAAGCCATGTGATAAACTTAGTCCATAGGATCATGCAGTAGAGACAAATGGCCTTTCTCATCAGATAGGTCTAGGATGGGGCTGAGTGTTGGATTAACTGGCTCCTAGAGTGGCTGTTCTTCTCAGATCTGGAGGTCACCTGACTTACTGTGGGAATGCCTGGCTGCTCCTCCAGGAGAACAAAGAACATCCCTATTATTAGTTAGAATGCTGCTCTGCCCCTTTCTGAGTGACACTGCAAAGCACCAAGATAGAAGTGAAGTATTCACAGGCACAGAAGGGAAAACTGGTGCCTTAATCTGCTTGGGCTGCTATAGTGAAAATCATCAATCTGATAGCATATAAATAACAGAAATTTATTTCTCACAGTTCTGGAGGTGGAGAAGTCTAAGATCAAGGCAATAGCTGATTCAGTGTCTGGGGAGAGTCCCCATCCTGGTTCATAGATGGTGAGGAGCAACCTACCTCTCTCAGGCCTCTTTCATAAGGGCACTAATCCCATTCACGAGGGCTCTCCCCTCATGGTCTAATGACCTCCCAAAGGCCCCACCTCTTAACATCATCACCCTGGGGGTTAGGTTTCAACCTGTGAATTTTTGGGGGACATGAATATTCAGCTGAGCTCTGAGACTTGGGCTATCACAGGGATTCACAACCTTTTAAAAGTGGGGGATGGGTTGCTGATGCCTGTTTTCCTGGGTCATAAGGAAAGCAGAAAATGTGATTAAATTATTTGGCCTGATTTAGGGATATTATGTATAGTCACTCTTTGGAGGATTTGCCTTTACAAATGAGGACCATGGAGGGTAATAATTACTTGAATGAAGAGACTGCGTGGGAGATATTATATAGCTGTTGGGGGGAGGGTTAGGTGGTGGAGTGCAATATAGACTTCTTTCAATGTTTTCTTTAAATCATCCTACAGAAATGACTGCCTGTACCAGAAAGAAAATAACTACTAATAATATTTCATTTCCATTCATCAAGAAGAAATACTATAGAACTGAACAAAAAAGAGCAAACATGGTAAAAACATAGTACAAATAAGGTAAGCATGCTCAAAACAGAACAGATGGCAGCAAGGGGTAGTCAGAGCTACTCAGAATCCAGGTACAAGGTTATTCTCCACTGAAATAGAGACCTGTTTTTCCTATCCATATTTTATCTGCTGAACACATTACCCCATCTGACTTCACTGGACTTTCTTGTACTCATCTTTAGTTCTCAGCCTGAGTGCAACTCCCTAAGGAAAGTCTCCTCTAGACTCCTGATTTTATTTTAGGTCCCTCTGCTAAATGCCTTTCTAGGACAGAGTACTTTACCACAATTTGATAAAAAAATGAAATTTAGCATGAATTAAACTAAAATTACACATATAATAATTTAATGTCTATATCCCTGCTAGACTATAAATTCCTTACAGACAGAGACCATATGTTTTGTGGTCATTCTTGAAGCTCTTTGCACATTGTAAGCACTCAATAAATATTATTTGTTGAGTTAATGAATCAACCCTTTGAAATGAGTTCAGGATTTTAGATTTTCTGTAGGATTCCTATTGTATAAATCTTTAATATGTGGAATAGTCAATAAAAATATTATACACAAGAACATTTCCAATGTTTGTATATAGTTTTGCTGTGACAAGAACTAGCTCTATAAAAAGACTACTGGATCCAAATCTTGGCTCTTATACTACCTCTGGAAAGTTATCCCTGTGAGTTGCAGTTTTGTCATTTGCAAATGGAGATATTGTGTCAATTTCAAAAGTTTCCTCTAAAGATTAAATGTAGTAATACAGGATAACCCTTAAGCATGATATATGGAACATGATATATTTTCCATCACTATTAATTTATTAATTTGAGTAATTAAAAATATAGAAACAGGCAAATGCCCCACATTCCTCAAGAGGGTGAAAAGTATATGTGACTAGAGACAAGGATTTAGTCCCAGTTTTTCCACTCACTTTCATGTGGGTGGCCCACCACAGCCACTGCCACGGCCAAGGCTGTCTCAATAGCAGCTGGATGCCACAGCAGTAGCTACAGTTACTGTGCAGGTGACCCACCACTCAACTACATTAATACAAGGAGAGTCACCAGTGGAGACTGAGAAAAGAAGAGGATGTCTCTCTCTGTTCAAAGTCCACTACAGAGTAATAAAAGAAGCAACTGCTCTGCCAGATGACCAGATATTGACATATAGATATTAGAAATATGAAAACCCAAGAAAATACACCACCACCAAAAGAATACAGTAATTCTCAAATACCAGACCCTACAGAGCAGGAAATCCTTGAAATGACTGAAAAGAAATTCCTCACAACAATCTTAAGGAAACTCACTGAGATATGAGAAGACTCAGTTAGACAACATAATGAAATGAGAAGGTAGAAGTTTACATTACTGATGTGAGATTTTTCTTATTTCTAATATAGGTGTTTACAGGCATAAATTTTCCTTTAAATAATGCATGAGTCCTGCATCCTATAAATTTTGATATGTTGCACTTTGGTTTTTATCTCAAAGTACTCTCTAATTTCCCTGTGATTTTTCTTTTACCCATTGTTTATTTAGGAGGGTGTTGTTTAATTTCCACACATTTGTGATTTTTCTAAATTTCTTTTTGTTAGTTTGGTAAGAGAACATATTTTCTATGATCTTAGTCTTTTTAAATTTATTAAGAATTGTTTTTTGATCAAAAGTAAAAATAAAATAAAAAGAAGACCCTAGAGAAAAAAAAATAATAATCTATTGGGGGAGGGAAAGAAACAGGATTGGGTGAAGGCAGAAGTTGGGTAGTATGCAATCAAAACAAAGGCCTTAGCCAACCCTTCTATGATAGATATTTTGCTAGATTCTTTAGGATAAACATGACCAATATGACAAGGGTAATGATTTCAGCATGTTTATGATTTAGAAGAGTGTATGGTAGACACCTTTGGTACTATCCTCCCAGCATCCTTCTCCTTGTGAACTGTCTTTCCTCATTCCAATCATGTAATTTACAGACCAGATGTTATGTTTTTACAGACTCTGCTACCTGTCACAGTTGATTGCTCCAAGGTTGAGTAAAAACTGGGTGGATTTGAGTCAGTTTTTAAATTTACCTGAGAAAGATGGTCAATCTCTAGTGATAAGAGCCAAAATGTGAAACTGAGTATCTGATATTGCTCATGATCTCTATGGGAAAGAAAGTCGTGATGGATGCCAAAACCTACCCATTTATATTACATAGTGAAAAAGAATTCAATGACTAAGAAGTCATAACAATCCTAAATATATATGTGCCTAACAATAGAGTTTCAAATTACACAAAGCAAAAATTAATAGAATTGAAAGAAGAAATATATAAATTTCCATGACTATAGCTGGGGAATTCAACACTGTCTCAGTAACTGAGAAAATAAAGAGACTGGGAAAACAGTGATGATATAGAAGACATAAACAACTGTCTGTCAACCGACTTGAACTAATGGACACTTATGGAATACTCTACCAAACAACAGAAAAGTATACATACTGTTTAAATGCACAAGGAACATTCATTAAGGTAGAACATATTCTGGGCTATAAAACAAACCTAAAGAGATTTAAAATAATTGAAATCAGTTATAATACCAAGATCAAGGGTTTGATCCCCATACCAGCCAGTCACACACACACACACACACACACACACACACACAAGAATTGAAATCATACAGAGCATATTCTCTGACCATAATGTAATTAAACTAGAAATCCATAACAGGAAAATACCTGGAAAATTTACATATATTTCGGAAGGTAAACAACACCCATCTAAATGACCCATAAGTTAAAGAAGAAGTCACAAAAGAAATTAGAAAATATTTTGAATGGAATGATAATAAGAACACAACACATCAAAATGTGTGGGATGCACCTAAAGCAGTACTACATGTGCAATTTATAGGATTCAATACTTATATTAGAAAAGAACAAAGGTTTCAAATCCTTCAGAGGATAAAAAATGGAAAACAAAAATCAAATCTCAAAGTAAACATGATGAAAGGAAAAATAAAGATAAGAGAAGAGATCAAATAAATTAAAAACCAGAAAAAAATAAAGAAAATCAGTGAAACCAAAAGTTGGTTCTTTGAAAAGATCAATACAATTAATAAACCTCTACCAGACTGAGTAAGGGTAAAAAACGAGAAGACACAGAATTACTAATACCAGAAATGAAAGAAGAGACATCAGTATTGAATCTATAAATATTAAAAGGATAAGGGATTATTACAAACAACTTTATATAATCCTGCATATTAGATTAGTTAGATGACATGGATAAATTCCTTGGAAGACAAAAACTATATGAGCTTACACAAGAATTAATAGATAGAATAGTCCTATATCTCTTAAAGAAATTGAGTTTATAGTTAAAAACCTTTCTACTAAAAATTTAGTAAAGAAATAGTAAGTCTAAACAAACTCTTCTGGAAAATAGAAGAGGGGACACTTAACTCATTTTATTGTGATAGAAAAACCAGACAAAAACATTACAAATAAAGAAAACTAAAAATCAATATCCCTATGAACAGTTGCTAAAATCATCAATAAAATATTAGAAAAGAGAATCCAACGATCTATAAAAAAGAAAATACATTATGACCAAGTGAGGTTTATCCTGAAAATGCAAAACTGGTTCAACACTTAAAAATCCATCCTTTCAATTTGCCATATCAACAGATAGTGGAGAAAAATCATATAATCTTCACAATAGATGCAAAACAAAAAAGAAAAAGCATTTTACAAAACTCAATATTCTTTCATGGTTTAAAACAACTAACAACAACAACAACAGTAAAAACTTTCAGCAAACTAAGAATAGGTGACTTCATCAATCTGATACCAGGCATGTATGAAAAACGTACAGCTAACATCATACTTGATAGTGAATAATCAAATATTTTCCTCCTAAGATTAGGACTAGAGCAATGATGTCCATTCATATCACTCCCGTTCATCATCACACAGAGGTCCTGGTTAATGCAGTAATGCAAGAGAAAGAAACTGGATGCATGGAAGAGCATGGATGACCTCAGATGTATTATGCTCAGTGAAAGAAGTCAGACTCAAAAAGCTACATACTGCATGATTGCACAAGACATTCTGGAAAAGACAAAAATGTCTTTTTTGAGGGGAGGAGGACAGAAAACAGATCAGTGGTTGCCAGGGGCTGGGGTTACAGGAAAAGTTTGACTATAAAGGGTCATAGGGGAGTTTTGGAGGGTGATAAAGTATTCTATATGTTTTTTATAACGGTAGTTACCTGACTGTATGTGTTTGCAACAAAGAACAAAATGGTTCACGAGAAACAGTGTATTTTCCTATATGTAAATTCTATGTCAATATGCTTCACAAAGAAAAGAAAATTCTGCCCACAGAGAGAAACTAGGATGTGGGCTTGTCTTTGAAACAAAATTCTGGTGGTGATTTTGTCTGTGGTTGCAATTTTTTTTTTTCCCCCCAGAAATTCAGAGGATTCTCTGCTCTTTCTGGAGTTTGATTATTTAAAAAGATGACTGCTTTAATCTGCTTTTGATAAATGATGGAAGAGAGCCACCTGAATATATTCTATGAATTACCTGGGTGACCCACAATATTTCCAATTTACTCTCCATATTATTTTCCCAAGCAAGTTCAAATAAGGTTTTTATCACCTACGACAGTCCTAAGTGATGCATGGAAATAGACACTTGCACAAGTAATTTATATAAAGATGTGTGACAAGTGCTATAACAGAGGTAAAAAGTGTATGGGAGCAGACAGGAGTCTGGCTGTGGGTCTAGGGGGAGGGTGAAGAGGGCTAGGGAGTAACTGGGTAAGGGACATAAAGAATAGTTATATGATTTGTAATGATGAACATGCTGGTAATGTTGATTTGATCATCACATATTGTACACAAATACTGACAGTCAACTCTGTACCTCATAAATATGTCTAACCAAAAATAAATAAATAAATAATTTGAAAATCTAGTAGGAAAGACATTAAGAATATAATTAAACAAATCCTTTTAATAAATATCAGATAATTTTTTTTGGTTTGTTTGTTTTTTAAAGTCTGACTGTGGATCTAAGTTGTAATTGAGTTGGCCTTGAAGACTTCTTGTAGTTGGAGTGGGGGAAAGCTTATCACAGTTTGAGGGAATAGCAGGGGCACATGCAGAGGACATGATAAATGGATGGATGGATGAGACTGTGTGGTGTCTTTAGGGATAAGAGCTGCAATGGAGATGAAATGTAGAGACCATTGGACCAGGCAAGTGGTGGAAGAGAACTTGGGAAGGTAAACTTTTACCAGACAGCAGAGAGAACTTTCTGTGCACAAGGTTTGAACTTTATTCTATAGAGTTTTATAAAGAGTAGGTGAGTGGCATGCTCAGATAAGAATTTTTGGAAGATCATTTAGATGCAGTTTGAGGAATTATCAGAGATTAGAGATAGGTCAGTTGGGAGACTGTTGCTCAAGAGTAGAAGGCCAACTATGCCCTGCAGAAAGGGTGTGATGATGTTGATGTTGTTATGGTTACAGCAGTTATCTTTTACTCACCACTTCCTGTGAGCCAGGCATTGGGCTAAAGTGCTTTACATACATTATCATTTAATCCTGACAATCATATTAAGTAGATATTGTTATGCTAATGCATAGCCAATGATTTTCTACTTCATCCATGTGCGTGGGCTGACTCCACTGCCTTTTCTACCCTCCCAGGGATGGGCATGTGTCCCACGCCACCTAACAAGCATATTCTCCCCCCACCCACCCATCTACAGTAAATGATGAGGGACAGGTATATAACCCATTGTATTTACTTAGATTTAGTCCCATAACTCTGGTGGACATTATCAGTGAGAAGATTACTTTCATGTGCTTTTGATAAAAGATGGAAGAGAGTTGCCTGGAATCATTTGTTAATCCATATTAATTCCTTAGCCTTGCGTTTCCTAATGAGTTTTCCTTGAATGTTAGTCCTGAGAAATATTCTGTGAAAAAAGGGCTCTGTTTTACACATTAATTAGGAAAACACTGCATACTGTATCCCTCTTAGGATTTAGTTAAAAGGCCTAAAAATTCTGCAGTCCAGAAATCTATTTAACTCTGTTTAACCCACCTTTCTCAAAGGTATGTAATAAAGGTGTCCTTTTTACACATGTATCGATTATTATCTACTACATGTTAGGAAATACACTTGTAAGCATTTATCTACCTAACTGTAGTTAAACCATTCAAGGTTTAAATAGCAGGATAAAAGGCACTTCTCACCTTATCTCCCATATTTTTTGAAGTTGCATTTCTCCATCCTTCCCCTCCAACACTTAACAAAGATGCTGATCATGATATAGAACAAATGGTTATATGTTAAGAGCCAGGGACACATTTTGGTCAATTTGGACTTTTGCATTCACATATAACACTGCTCTGCTGCTTCCAGGAGACCCTGGAATTCATTACTTGACAACTGTGGAGAATATAGTGTTCCATCTGGATTATCACCATGCCCAAGACTCCTGAAAAAGAGACCCAAACAGATGACTTAAGAAAATGAGGGGTTATTGAATGATAATATAAGGTAGAAGTAGAATTCACATTCTCATCTGCAGTCACCAGGGGGTCTCATTTTTTAAATCTGGAATTTTTTCAATTATTTCTAAAACAGCCTTTAGAAATAATTGAAAAAATGACCAGCATGCCTGGCACAATCTCAGGTGTGGTAAATACAGCAGTAAAAATGTCCAACCATTGTTGTCCTCTTGTTGTCTTTGTGGGGTATTCTTGTTGTGTCTTCAAAGTGATGTCTCTAAGAAACCTCTCATCAAGTTATACTTTATCTTGAATTCCCTTTCTTATGATATTCGATGAAGTGACTCATAAAATGTAAGGAAAGAGAAAAAAGGAAGAGCAACATGATTTCTAAAAGGGAAAAGTGTTTTAAAAGATATAAATAAAAGCAGATTTATAGGGAAGGTCATCAGTGGTGATACCTGGTGACTAACATAGGATCTGAAATAATACCAGTGATAATTAAAAACGTTTCTTTCTGAGACATTTCAAATGCAGAGGAACTCTTCTCTCCTCAGGAAATGTCACAGTGCTTTGCTGATAACAAACTGGTGTAATAAAAATAAAGACATTGAAATGGAATTTTTACAATTGTGATTCTTGAACGCTTAGCACTGCTGTGGAAAAAATACAATACGCTTTCACATACCCAAGCTATCTTATTTTAGCACTGTTTTGCAAACAATTGAGAATGCTTACCAATCCAACCATGTTAAAATTGGCTCAAAACATACACTCTCTGAATGAATTATGTTGAAAATACTCTGGAAAATCTAAGATGATTTCAGTTTTTTTTAGTTTTTCATTTAGAAAAATTCACAACTGGTGGTCCTCATTACCTTGTTTAGCTGCTTTTTGCTTACAGAAGGGTTGGCAATTATAATGGAAATGTGTAGAAGATATACATGTCTTAGAGATGATGGCAATTTTGAAGCTAAAACAATATGGAGAACAGAAAAGAGACCAGGCAACAATTCAGGGGAAGATATAATCACTGCTCTGAAAGAGCTTACAAATTATTGGGTGAAAGAGACTTGTACACAACTGAATACAATCAAGGGCATCATGGAAGGAGAATGGAAACCATTCACACAGTTTACATCTACTTTACTGTCATCATCGCTACAACATTACCATTCCAGGATGTCATTGCCCTGGAAGATAAAAGTAACAAAAACTTTACCGATCAGTCCAGAAACTTCCTGTAAGACCCACCAGCTCTTTAATAGAAAGTATCAAAGACAGTTTACACCCCAAGACCCTCAAAACTCACTTCAAAATACATGCCTTGCTGTGTCTACCAATCCTAAACTATCATAGGACGACCCTTACCCAATTCTATACAAGCCCTGACGTTAAAAGACCTGCTTTAAACCAGACTTTAAAATCTCAAAAAATATCCCAACTTTTCTCTTTCCCATCTGAGATGCTACTAAGTCTATCAAGAGGTAAAGCTTTCACTTACCACAGTGAGCTTTGTCTTATCAACAGGTTGTTTTAACAATATTTTGGATATTTTGGGGAGCCAGAATTTGACAGTCTTGGAGGCCCAGTGAGATCCAAGTGAAACAGGGACTCCTCGACACTCGTTTTTGACTTGGACACAGCTGGTCCCCAGTGGCTTTCGGAGCCTCCCCCTAAGGGCTCTCTGACTTCGCTCTGAGATGAAATTCATTGGGTTAAATTTTGATTACTATTTATTGAGCTCCCTAAATGCTGAGTTTATTTTTTTCTTCCAGGAAGAAAAAATTCTCTTTTCAGGAATCTTTCTGATTACCTGATCATATTTTTAAAAACTGTTAACAATGGTGGAAATTTGCCTTATTACTAACAATACCACTATTTGTCTGTCTCTGCTTATGGTTTAAATTTTGCTCTTTACTCTCTCCCACGATAGAGGAAATTATTGCCAGCCTCTTTACTGCAGAGGTCCAGACAGCGGGTGCTGGTGCCCACAGAGGAAATATCATGGCAGAGCAAAAGACTGCTGGAGCAAGGAGATGATAAAAATAAGTATTAAATGACCAGCTTCATCATTCACTCCATTGTCCTTCTTGCTCCCTACGGAGACCATTGTTTCTTTCCCATGCCACCATAAGGGTAAAAAACTTGAAATCCTTTCCTAAAGGGGATGACAGAAAACACTGAACAGTAGTTGGTGGGTGTGATACTGGGGAATGGCTATGTCTAGCTATTAAAAAAATACCACAGACTGGGTGGCTTACACAACAGTGGTTTATTTCTTACAGTTCTGGAGCCTAGGAAGTCTGAGATCAGAATGCTGGTGTGGTTGAGCTGTGGTGAGGGCCCTCTTCTTGGCTTGCACATGGCTTGCCTTCTTGTTATATCCTCAAATGGTGGGGATGGGTGGAGAAGGAAGCTCTCTGGTCTCTTATTATAAGGGCACTAATCCCATCATGAGGACCCCACCCTCATGGCTTCATCTAAATGGAGTAAGGGAGATTAAAGAATAAGCTGTAGGACTTATGGAAGTTTCAGGAACTCAGAACTATTGGGAAACAAGTCATTTTAGATAGAAGAATGTTTGTCTGCTAAAAATTTTATTTAAGATTTTAGGCATTTGTTAAGGAAATATTTCTAAAGTGAATTGCATACTTTTCTGTCTTAATTTTAGAGAAGGCCAAACATTATCTAACATTTTCTTGATGACTCAGGGTCATCATTATGCACATCAGCGATCATTCTGTAAAGCATTGATGTCCTCAGGTGCTGTCAGGGTACACCAGGCTGCTCAGTTCTGTATTACTCTTCCTATTTTGCTATGACTCTTTGTTTGTATTCACCATTAATTTCCTTTCATAAACCAGGCATTACACGCTTTTTTCACTACTATTAATGTAAAGTATATCTGATTCAAGTAGGTCTTCCCCCTAATAAAAATATGTTGCTTCTAGTCTGCTGTGGTCTTGGAAACTACAAAGACAAACTTGTTAGAATGGTACATAAACTGAAAGTGATTAAGTTCTGATAGGGAGGGTAGGTCACAGGATTTGGTGACACTGACTTTAGCTGCTCTTTTTCTCTCTGTACATATCAACCCTGCTCATATTCTCATCAGGTGAGAAATAGATGATTTTCTGCTCCTGATAAGGGAGGTGTTACTAAAACAGGGAAAGAAATTGCTGCATGATTATTAGTTTATTATATCATGGTGTCCTGAAGGAAGAAGACTTGCCCAACACTCTGTGCAGAGTTTCATGCGCCATGTGCGATAACAGCCCAGCATCCTTTTGCTTGCACTGCTAGCCTAAGTTCCTATTTTTGTCTGTTTTGTTTCTTATTTTGAAAAAGACAAAAATAATGGTATCAAAGGCTTTAATTTGGCACCGTTATTAACCCTTCAATAAAAAATCATCCTTTTTTTGAGTTATTCCCAGTTTCCAGAGTATTTTCCCAGGTATGAGCTCCTTGATTCGCACAACCACCTTCTGTGGCAGAACTGCCCACAATCTGTCATTCACTCAGGGCCATTTATTTCCCCAGAGGCTGTACAGGTTCTCTATTAAGCTCAATGTCTCTGAGATCCTTCCTGCATGTCAATGAGGCAGCCGTAGCAAGCAGTTATAGCAATTGTCCCACTCAGATGTAACAGATATGCTAATTAAAAAATTGCTGAGAAAAAGGGCATGCATCTTGAAAGACTCCATCAAAAATAAATAACTAGATAAATAAAACAAAATTACGGTGCATACTTCTTTAGAAGCCTCTGGGGAATTCTCAACAAATGAAAAACTATCTCATAGCAGCCTAGCTGCATTCTTCAGTCATATTTTAGATAATCTCAGCCTAAAGGGCACAAAGAGCAAGGAACATTTGTTTTGAAAGAAGGAAAGCCACTTTTACTTTGGTGTGTTTTTCAGTTCAGCCTCTGAACCTTTATTTCTGCAATGCAGCACATCTGTTTTGGCTTATGATGACTTTCTCTTTTGTGAAGGACTTTTACTATTATTGTTTTTATTTTTAAAATCAGTATAAGGGAGAATACAAAAGAAGCTGTGGATATTGCAGTAAGATGGCTTGCTGTGTCCAAAATCCTATTCATGGAAGTAGCTCTACCCAGTTAACACATTTCTAGAACTCCTACTGTGGTCTATGCACTGTTCTAGGTGCTGGGCCTTCAGCAGTGGATCAGAGAGAGAAAGGCTGGAGACTAGAAAGACTAACAGATTCTCCCGACCTGTGATGGGAATTAGGACACACTACTCCAAAAATATGGCACCTTGGCATTTGAAAAAACAGTAGAAACAGGAAGATCACTCTAACCTACACTCCTGCTCTCCTTCTCTGAAGCAGGCTATGAAACATAGGAAGGATTTTCTGACCTTCCCTGAAGCAGGACATAAGACCGTTATGTAAGAGTTGCCCTCCTATACCTAAAGGAAAGGAGCCAGAGACAAAGACAAAAGGAAGAATCGGAACAAACAGTGCTGGAGACCAGCTCTGCAGGATTCGTTGGACCTAAATAGGTGGTGTGGATTCGGTGAAAAGGAAGAGACGGACCAAAGATGTCTAGTGCAAGTGTGGACAACAACCACAAAAATCTTGCTTTATTTATATTTTTTACTTAACCTTTTACATGAAGATTTATCTTTTAATCAAAACATTTATTATTTTATCTCTATAGAAAAAGAAAAATCAGAATGTTCCAAAGCACTCATGCTGTGCTAAAAGCACCCTCTCATGCATCGATAGTTCACCCCAAAGCCTGCGGCTTGTGGCCAGTAAACTATACAATAGCAGCATGCTTGGCATTTAAGAGCATCAGACTTTTAGTTTAAACTATAATTCTTAACCTTCTTAACTTACAATTTAACCCTTTTTTAATCTTACTTATACTTACTACTCTTAACTTTAATAACACTGATTAGTTATGGTTAACAATTTAATATTGCTTATACCCTATATTGATCATTTAAATTTATAATC
>NW_007741575.1:24019-24827 GCF_000696425.1 Galeopterus variegatus | reverse complement strand
TGTGGGATCCGACCCCTCGGCGGGAGCGCCGCCGCACTTCCCAAGCGGAGCACTGTAGCAGTGTGCCACCGGGCTGGCCCGAGTTCAACTTTTTTATATCCCACATATAAGTGAGATCATAGGGTATTTGTCTCTCTGTACCTGGCTTACTTTACTTAACATAATGTCCTCTAGGTTCATCCATGTTGTTGCAAACGACATAATTTCTTGTTTTTGTCTTTTTTCTTTTAAGGCTGAATAGTATTCCACTGTGTATATAGATCACATTTTAAAAATTCATTTATTCAGGGGCCGGCCCGGTGGCGCACTGCGATAGTGCGCCGCTTGGGAAGCACGGCGGCGNTCAAGGCAATTTAAAAGTTATAAAACATGATTGATGTCTTAATGTCATCTAAGATTATTGGTCCTTTTACTTATTTTATTTTTAATTGCATATATTTAGGAGATGCAATGTGATGTTTCAATACATGTATAAATTGTGGAATGATCAAATCAGGGTAATTAACGTATCTATTGCCTCAAATATTTATCATTTCTTTGTGGTGAGAACATTTGATATCCTCTCTTTTAGCTATTTGGAAATATTCAATATATTGGTGTTAACTATAGTCACTGTGCTGTGTAATAGAATACGAGAACTTATTCCTCCTATCTGAAATTTGTACCCACTGACCAATGTCTCTCCTTTCCCCCTTCACCCTCTGCCTGCCCTCCGTCCCACTGACCCTAGCCTTTGGTAACTACCATTCTGTTCCCTACTCCAATGAGTTCAACTTTTTTTTTTTTTTTTTTTTTTTTTTTTTTTTTG
>NW_007741575.1:23167-23889 GCF_000696425.1 Galeopterus variegatus | reverse complement strand
CCGGACATGGAAAAAGACAAAAAAAAAAAAAAAAATTCATTTATCCATTGATGGACACTTAGGTTGTTTTAATATCTCTATTAGTATGAATAATGTTGCAATGAATATGGAAGTGCAAATATCTCTTGGACATACTGATTTCAACTTCTTTGGCTATATACCCAGTAGTGAGATTTCTGGATCATATGGTAATTCTATTTTTAGTTTTCTGGGGAACCTTCATACTGTTTTCCAAAATGTTGTACTAATTTACATTCCCAACAACAGTATATAAGGGTTCTCTTTTCTCCACATCCTCACCAACACTTGTTGTCTTTTGTCTTCTAATAATAGACAATCTATCAGGTGTGAGGTGACATCTCATTGTTGTTGATTCTTTTACTTTTAATATATTTGTGTCTTTATATTTACAGTGGTTTCTGTATTTGCTGTAACGAATAGTAGTTTTTATGCCTAGATGTCTGATTGCCGTGGATTTTTTATATCTTTCGTGTCTCTAACATGCTCAGTTCTCTTTCTAGATTCTTGAACATATGGAATGCAGTTATAACAATGGTTTTATTGTCCTTGTCTACTAATTCTATCATCTATGCAATTTTTAGGTTGATTTCAACTGACTGACTTTTTTCTGACTCATTATATGTGAAATTTATTTGTTTCCTTATATATGCTTGCTAATTTTTGATTGGATGCCATATATTGTGAGTTTTACCAGTTGGGTG
>NW_007741575.1:10753-22715 GCF_000696425.1 Galeopterus variegatus | reverse complement strand
GGATATAATTAGGTTACTTGGAAATAGTTCGATCCTTTGGAGTCTTACCCTTAAGATTTGTTAAATAGATTTAGAACTACAATTATTCTAGGGCTAATTTTAACCCTACTAATGATGCAAACCCTTCTGAGTACTATGCTCAATGTCCTGTGAATTATTAAGTTTTCTACTGTGGCTGGTGGGACCTGGAAATGTTTGTGGTTCTGTGTGAACTTATTTTAACCCTACTAATGATGCAAACCCTTCTGAGTACTATGCTCAATGTCCTGTGAATTATGAAGTTTTCTACTGTGGCTGGTGGGACCTGGAACTGTTTGTGGTTATGTGTGAACTCGGGCATTTTTTCTCTCTAATCTGTTTGAATGTTTCTTTTCTTGGCCTTGGGTAGATTCCTCACACTCATGCTCTGATGGGTACTCAGCTGAAGACATAAGGGCACCTCTCCTCAGACCTTGGTGCCCTCTGTCCCTTTTGCAGCTCTCTCCTGTCTTTCCCTCTCTGTGAGCCCCAGCTGCCTTGGTTTTCCTGGTCTCTTAGCATCATCTTACCTGAGAATCTACCAGGCATAGGTTCTTTCTCCCTGACTCATGGCCTGTAAAACTGTCTTTAGGCACTCGGCTGGAGCCTTGTAGGGCTCACTTTATTTCCTGACTCCTAGCAATTACTATCTTTCACCGTCTCCTGTCCAATATCTTGAGAACTGCCATTTCATATATTTTGTCTATTTAAAAGGTTATTTTTTTTTCCAGAAAGGATGGTAAGTCCAGCCCGTTACTCTGTTTTTCCTAGAAGAAGAAATTTCTTCTGATATTACTGAAAATTCTGGAATCATGTAATTTTGGGTAAGGCATCTTGGAGACGCTAAGTAGTAAAAAGAGATCAAGATCTGGAGGGAGAAGATCCAGATTTTGAGGATCTGATTTTTGTTGTCCCTGAAATCTTTGGCAAATATGCTCATGGAACAATGAGAGCACAGAAAAGAGGAACTTCATTAAACCTAATTAGAAACCAACCTTTCAAAGGGAACTTTATGAAACATAAATCTATCCAGGCTATTTATTTAAACCTTTCAAATGACTCCCCATTATAGAGGAATGTAGACATGAGAGGGTGGAGGAAGGATAAAGGTCTCTAATTTGTAATGTATGACAGGACAGGCTATGTGTATATGTTATAGTAGTTGGTGGAAGGGTCTTGGAAGAGGCTGACAAGAAATGTGAAAAAGATGTGTGTGAGGGATGCATCCTAAGAATTATCTAACATCCCTAAATCACAAATATTTCCACAGGAATTAATTCAAGGATGACTAGATGAAAACAAAATAGCTTCAATTCAGAGCTTAGCAGTCAGAAGATCTACAATAGTTTCAAAGAAATTAAATTTGTACCTTAGAAAAATTACAAATCAGTGTATTGAGAACCTTCAGGATACCTCTCCTGTAGTGCTGTATAAGACAGTTAAATCCACAAATGTTTCCATTCTATTTTTTATTTAGAAGAGATAATAGGAGTGTCAAGATCAAGTTCTAGAAGAATAACTAGGATAACTTCTGAACAACTCTTCCTTAAGCACATAGGATCCTACCAACCATTAGACACTTCAAGAGACTAATTATGGGTTTGATTTTAAATTAGAAAAATTTAGCCAACAGACTACTTATGATTACAGATCATTTGCTAATTGCAGAACATTGAATAGGTGCTATGGAGCATTACAAAGAAAAGAGAAATCATGGTCTTGTCTCAACATACATCTCTAGAGTCAGGACATATCCATATGAAGATATAATGCGGCAAAGTAAATACACATAAATAGCATGGATGGAAATAATTTAGCTGTTCTATAATAATCAGAAACACTTCTGTTCTTCTCATACAATGAATATATCATTAACGATTTTGTTCCTAGACACAATAGGGGCCCAAAACATTACTTGTAGAGATCTTTGGATAGTGAATTTTGAGCCCCATAGAAGATCAAGATATAATGGACATACTCCTCTCTCTTAAACTTGTAGACAGAATTGAGCTCAAAGGCTAATTTTTTATCATGTACCTAGCCTTTCCATAACAGATTTTCATTTATAATGTGCTCTTTGACTCAGGCCAATGTGAACATAAATTATTTTTATAATGCTTGGGATATTAATATGAAAGCATATTTGGGGAACAAACTTAGAGCAATATTAGATTCTGTGGTAAAATTTTTTTCTTGCAAGGCGGCAAATAATGCACACTTGTATATTGAAGATAAATATACAAATTTTACATGGCAAAACATGCTCAGAATATGCATTAGAAAATATGATGAGGTGACTGCAGGATCTCTTCATTGATTTAAGTCTAAAAGCAGATTGACATTTTAATGGATGTGATTTGTAGATGAAAGGGATTCTATCAATATGAGACTTGGGAGTATCACACATCAACATAACATTTTTTTTTTCTTTGAGACTGAAGTTTGTTAGTAAGTGCCAATCGTGATTTCTCAAAGATGTGGGAAAATCTCATATTTTACCCTCATAACATGATTCTTTATCTAATAAATACAATGTCTATGCCTATGGGATGTTAAAACATCTGGATTGATTGTATTGATTTGTTTTTTTATGAAGCCTGATGCTCTGAGTCTAAAATGCATCTAGTGTATAAAATATACAAAGTATATAAAGCCTAAGTTACTGAACATAAAATATCAGTAAGTAAAAACTGGATATCTATTTTAACGTCAGAACTTTCCATATTGAGGGAAGCAATATTCTTTTAAATTAGGCAATGCCAACTGACATACTTTTGGAATCTTTTTTGGGAATTCTCTTATGCTTTTACCACTTGTCCAGTTTTCTTCTCTTGTGGTTTATATTTCAATAGGCTCTTCATTTCTTAGTAGTAATCTGGCAGCTACTAGGTTCCTGCTAATAAGTTCATTTGGATACATGCTCTTTCTTTAGTTAACACACTCTGTTTTAGTCCATTTTGTGTTGCTATAACAGAATACCTGAGACTGGGTAATTTATAAGGAACAGAGGTTTATTAGGCTTACAGTTCTGGGACAGCTGCATCTGGCACAGGCCTCAGGCTGCTTCTACTCATGGTGGAAAGTGGCAGGTGGCTGGGGGGTACAAGCAGATCACATGGTGAGAGGAAGCCAGAGAGAGAGGGGAGGTGCCAGGGTCTTTTTGAGCAACGAGCTCTCGCGGGAACTAATAGAGCAAGAACTCACTCATTACTCCCTCCTCCCCCAGGGAGGGCATTAATCCATTCATGAGGGATCCGCCCCCATGACTCGATCAGTTTCCAACCGTGCCACATTGGAGATCAAATTTCCACATGAGTTATGGAGGGGACAACACATCCAAACTCCATCACACTCCAAACATTACTCTCAGTGAAGCAAATCTTCTAATTTTGTTAGCATGTATTGGTTGCTGGTGATTGCTGATACAGCTTCTTGAAATATGCTACGTGACAATTTTGAAGTAATAAGGATTGAATTGTATGCGGTGACATTTTCAGTCAGTGCTCTAGCAGCTCATATTTACAATTTTACGATGGTAAGGGAATAGTCAGGCTCCAAAGAAATCATGCTTCATTTTAAGTCTTCCCTGCTAATATCAACAAGGCAGATTTTCAAATAGTTCATTAGCATTTCACACAGAAGCCAGGTCTTTATTTAATCAGGGTCCTGGCAGTATCTGCCTACATGGCTCTTGACTTGCATCTGGGCTTAGCTAACTCCCGCTCAACCTTCAGTACTAAGTTCAGGCATTATCTTGTCCCTCAAGACTTGCTCACCCCTATACTCAGGGCCTGTGTACCTCCTACACCGTTGTACAGTGTCTTCCTCATCACGTCATATGTTACCCTCTACCATAATTATCTTTCCATGTCTGACAGCTTTAGCCACTAGAAAGTGAATTCTTTGGGAACAGTGGTATGTCTTTCTAATCTATGGTCCCTGAAACAGTACTGGTAAACACTTAATAGAAGTTTGTTGAATGAAGAATCGCATGGTTTTACAATTTTTTAAGGTTAGCGAAATCTATGCCTTTTTCTTTTCAATATCTATAAAGTATGTTTTTGATTATTGGGAATGTTTTAGCAGAATTGGTTGACAGAAAACCTTCATAAAAGAGTTTTTCTGATTTCCAGTTAATAACTTAGGGTCTTTTTTCATGAAAATACTAAAATCTCTGAATGATCAGGGTGCCACTTCTCAGTACTAAATCTGTAAAATTATTCCTGTAGTGTCTCAGTGTGCTCAGATGATCTTGAATGGTTTTCTGGGTCTTAGAAACTTTATCATACAGAAGTAATAACTTACAATTTAAAAGCTGTGTTTTTAAACATATACAACTACATTATGTAGCTCATATGGAACAGTGACTCCTCAGGAAATTGAACATATATTTCTGAGGTTGATGTTCTGAAATTATTTGTTTCTAATAATGGAATGTATAAGACCCAAATTATTAAATGCAAAACTATATGTATTATATATATATATTCTAGATCTGGTCACGAATCCAAATCAAACGAATTTGGTAACATTGGGTAATAAAGAGAAGTATGAACTCTTTCATTCTAAAAATCTACTGTCTGAGGTAGTTCTGTCCTCTAATTATTCTGAAGGGTAAGATAAAAGCATTAGTTGAATACCTGTCATATACCAGGCACCTTACATATATCATGTCATTTAAGCTTACAATAAGCCTATTTGCATGAATTACTGTCCCCATTTTATAGATGTCTCATCTATAAAATTAAGCATCATAGAGATTACATTTCTAATTCAATGTTGCAGAGTTAGTCAGTGGTAAAGACTGGATTTGAAACCAGAATAATTGGTAACACGAGGAGTTTTCAAAAACCTCATGGAAAGATGTGCATTATCTTTCAATTCCATTTTTCCATGAACTAGTTGAAGTACCCTCATAGATTTGGTACAATAATGATTCTTAGGACTTCAGCCATTGATGACTTAAATTTGTGTACTAACGGCCTTTTTGATGATCTTGTAAAGAAAAGTAATACATTACTAATAAAAAGAGTTCACATGTACTGTAAAGAAGATTATACCATTATTATGCATACACCTTGATGTATGCAGTTTGTAAAGAATAATTTACACATATTTCTTTTATGTTCTTTCCCTGTTTTTTTTTTTTTAAATAAAATTACTTAAGCACTGATTCTGCTTTTCCTGTGGTGCTTGCACAAGGGTAAACTGAAAAGTCTAACTAGATTTTCTTAAATATAAGCAGATTTTTCCCTCCAGTAAAAGTCTTCGTGAGATATACAAAGAACATTTATACCATTCTTTAGTCAGTATGACTGAATTATTGAAAGTAAGAAGCATTTGATCTGATAATGAATGCCTACTAATATTTTGGAGGCTGTTTTAATAGGATGCAAAGTTTGTAAATGGCAAAGGAAAAATCTTTTAATGACACATCTGAGGATGGATAACAGTGCACATTTTGTTTCTCTATGGAGAGCAGCTAACATTAATGTGTATATAATGAATATTTTTAAAAGATGCCAAATGAATGTAAATTAACCACATTATATAAAAAGATATGGATAGTTCTCAAATTATAGGTTAAAAAAATGATATATTGGATCAACCCATGTTTCCCCAAGCTATTATAGCCTGGGGGTGTGTATCATATTATAATTAATAATTTATATCTTACCAGCATTTGTAATTACAGGGTTGCTGGCCAACATTCCCCAATTATCTCTGCAAATGCTATACCAATTTATGTCAAATAAAATTTGTAGACACAGTAGTAAGAAGAAAAAAGGTAAAATTATTTCGATCTGAAGAGGGGAACCCTAATCACTAGGAATTCATTCCTCAGGAATGACCCAGGACAAGGAATCCTAGTGACAGAGCTGCATTTTAAAATTTTTATTATTTAGGGCCGGCCCGGTGGCGCACTGCTACAGTGCACCGCTTGGGAGCGCGGTGGCGCTCCCGCCGAGGGTTCGGATCCCACATGCAGACCGGCCGCTCACTGGCTAAGCGAGGTGTGGGCGCAACACCAAGGGTTGTGATCCCGTTGCCGGTCCCAGTCTGGTATGGGCGCGACGAGGTTTCAGGCATCCACGGGGGGTCTTGAAGTATGTCTCCCATGGATAAGGGGGGACTACTGTACACTGTGACAGCATCACCATGATCAATACAATGAACATGTATTTTACCTCCCAGTTTTCTTGTGCCCCTTTGTCATCCCTCTCTCCTACCCTCCCCAGCTTGTCCCCATTCAATCAATAAAATGTTTTCTGTCACTATAAATTAGTTGGCATTTTGTAGAATTTTATATAAATACAATCGTTCAGTATGTATTCTTTTTCATCTGGCTTCTTTCACTCAATATAATTACTTTGAGGTTCATCCACGTTGTTGCGTGTATCAGTAGTTCATACTTTGTTATTGCTGAGTAGTAGTCCATTGTGTAGATGTACTACAATTTGTGTATTCATTCACTTGTTTAGGGACGTTTGGATTAGTTCCAGTTTAGGGCTCCTACAAATAAAGCTTCTGTGAGCATTTGTGTTTAAGTTTTTATGTCGATGTGTGCTTTTAATCTCTTGGGTAAATACCAAGGAGTAGAATGGGTGAAACATATGGTAGATGTATGTCCTATTTTTTAAGAGACTGCCACATTGTTTTCCAAAGTGGTTGTACCATTTGACATTCCCACCAACAGCATATGAGGGTTCTAGTAGTGTAACATCTTTCTGACCTTCGATGTGGTCAGTGTTTTTAATTTTAACCACTTTAATAGGTGTATAGTGATATTTCATTGTGTTTTTAATTTGCATTTCTCTAATGAATAACTAAGTTAATTATTCTTTCATGTGTTTATTTATCATTTGTATCTCTTTCTTGGTGAAGTGTCTGATCAAACTTGCTTTTTTTATTGTTTTCTTATCGAGTTTTATGAGTTCTTTATATATTCCAGATATGTATTTGATAAGATATGTAATTAGCAATTTTTCATCTGTCTGTAGTTTATCTTTTAATTTTCTTTATAGTGTATTTTGAAGAGCAGATATTCTTAATTTTGATAAAGTCCAATTTTTTAAATTATTTTTTAAGTTTATGAATTGTGCTACTAATGTCATATCTAAGAACTCTTTGCCTAATTCAAGGTCACAAAAATTATCTCTTATGTTTTCTACCAGGAGTTTTATAACTTCAGATTTTACATTTATGTTTATGATACATTCTGAGTGAAGTATTGATCAAAGTTTATTGTTTTGCTCCAGTACTACTATATCCTGATTACTATGGCTTTACAATAATTACTGAAATTTCAAAGTCTAAGTCCGCTAACTTCTTATTTCTTTTTTAAAGTTGTTTTAGCTATTTTAGGTCTTTTGCATTTGCACATGAACTTTAGAATTAGCTATCAATCTCTTTGAAAGGGCATGCCATGGTTTAGATTGGGATTGCATTAAAACTATAAACAAATTTGGAGAGAATTGACATTTTATCAATATCAAGTCTTCTATTCCATGAACATGGTAAATTTCCCCCATTTGTTTAGCTCTTATTTAATTTCTCTCAGCAATGTTTTCTAGTATTCAGTGTACAAGGCTTACATATCTTTTGGCAGATTTATTCCTAAGCATTTCTTAGATTTTGATGTTATTGTGAGTGGCATTTAAATAATTTCAATGTCTTATTGTTCTTTGCTATTATACAGAATGATTTTCTTTGTATTCTTTAATCTTGCTAAACTCACTAATTAGTTCTATTAGTTTTCTTTAGATTCCATAGGATTTTCTATGTAGACATTATATCATCTACAAATAAGGATAGTTTACTTCCTCCTTTCTATTCTGATGCCTTTTATTTATTTATTCTTTTTGCCTTACTGCATAGCCTAGAAGCTTCAATACAAATGTAAACATAAATGGTAAGAGTGATCATTCTTGCCTTATTCCTGACTTAATTGTGGTAAAATACACATAACATAAAATTGACTATTTTTAAGTGTATGGTTCTGTGGCACTAATCTCAGTCACATTGTTTTGCAACCACCACCACCATTCATCTACAGAACCTTTTACAGAACTGAGACTCATTTTTTATGACATATTAACTCTCCATTCCACTCTTTAGCTCCCGGCAATCATTATTCTACTTTCTGTTTTTATAAATTTGAGTACTGTAGGTTCCTCATATAAGTGAAATTATACAATTTTTTTTTCTGACTGGCTTATTCTACTTAACATAATGTCCTTAAGTAATATTCCATTGTATGTATATATCATATTTTGGTAATCCATTCATCTGCCATAAACACTTGGGTTGTTTTCACCTTTTGTCTATTGTGAATAATGCCACTATGCGCATGGGTGTGCAAACATCTCTTTGAGAACTTGCTTTGAATTCTTTTGAATATATACCCAGAAGTGGAATTGCTGGATCATATGATAATTTTACTTTCAGTTTTTGGAGGAACTGCCATACTGTCTTCCATAGCAACTGTCCAATTTTATATTTCCATGGACTGTGAGCAAGTGTTTAAATTTCTCAACATCCTCACCAACACTTGCTATTTTCTTTTTCTTTTCATTTTTAATAGCAATCATCCTAATTGGTATGAAGTGGTATCTCATTGGTGTTTTGATTTGCATTTTCCTAATGTTTAGTGATGTGGAGCATCTTTTTATGTGCTTGTTGGCATATGCATATCTTATTTGAAGAAATATCTATTCAAGTTCTTTGCCCATTTCCTAATCAGGTTATTCATGTTTTTGTTGTTGTTGAGTTGTAGGAGTTCTTTATATATTGTGTATGTTAACCACTTATCAAATATATGACTCAAAACTATTTTCTATCATTCTGTAGGTTGCCTTTTCACTTGGTTGTTGTAAGCTTTTAGTTTTGATGTAGTCCAGTTTATCTATTTTTACTTTTGTTGCCTGTGCTTTTGGTGTCATATCCAAGAAATGGCTGTTAAATCTAATGCCATGAAGTTTTTCCTAATATTTTCTTCTAGGACTTTTGTAGTTTTAGTTGTTACTTTTAGTTTTTTGATCCATTTTGAGGTCATATTTTTTTTTTGTATGGTATAAGGCAAGGTCTTAACTTCATTCTTATGCAAGAGAAATCCAGTTTCCCCAGCACCATGTAGTGAAGAGAGGGTCTTTTCCTCATTGAATGGTCTTGGCACCCTTGTTGAAAATCATTTGACCACAAATGAAAAGGTTTATTTTTTACCTGTTTATTCTATGAAAGCATTTAAAAAAATTATTTACCTTCATTATTTAATTGTTTAAAAGCATTATCATTCTAGTTTGACAATACTTTAAAGATGCCATCCCACTATCTTCTTGCTTACAATGTTTTTGATAAAAAACCTATAGCCATTCTTATTTTTTTCTTCTGTATATATTGTCCTTTTTTCTCTGACTACCAATATTTTGCTTTTTATCACTGTTTTAAGAAATTTGAGTGTGATGTGCCTCAGTGTAGTTTCTTTCTTTCTTTCTTTCTTTCTTTCTTTTTTTTTTTTGTGCTTGGCATTAGTATGGCTCCTTAAGTCTATGGGTTTATGATTTTCATCACATTTGAAAAAAATTTTTGTTATTATTTCTACAATTTTTTTCATTTCCCTATCCTTTTCCTTCAAGAATTCTAATTACAAATACATTAGCCTGTGTGAAGTTTTCTTACAGCTCACTGATGGTCTGTCTATTTTTTTCAGTCTTTTTTCCCTCTCTAATTCTGATTTAATTCTATAGTTTCTATCACTATGTCTTCATGCTCACTAATTATTTTTTCTGCAATGTCCAATTCATTGTTTATTCCATTGGGTGTATTTTTCATCTCAGACATAGTAGTTTTTATTGTTAGAACTTTGATTTGTGTCTTTTTTGTACCTCTTATGGAACTACCTTTTACAGGTGAGAAAACTTAGACACACAAAAGATAAATCGCCTAAGATTTTATAGCCACGAGAAGTGGATACCAAAATACAAATCCAGGCAGCTTGACCCCAGAGACTTCACTTTTAATTACTACTTGTGTTCTTATCTTTAATGGTGTATTACTAATCAATGCTATTCTTTTCCAAAACATTCAGAACGATGTTTGCCACATGAAAAGGTCATGACAATTGTTGTTGCCGTAAAATGTTGGTAAGCTTCGAGATTTCCTCAAGATTATAAACTCAACCTAGATGATAATTCTTGAAAATTTCCCTGATCCTTCACAATTTCTCTCAAAAATTTCTCCAATCTCTTATCACCAATACAAGGTAAAGCTCCCTCCTATGCATTTCTATTCATCTTGTTCTTCTATAACAGCATTACAGAACTGTGTAACTGTGTGTATCTTTGAATGTTGAATGGAAGGTAAATTGGATGGTGGGTCAAGTGAAGTTTTAGGGCACAGACAACCCTCTGGATAGTCAATGATTGAAATGTTGCTTGTTGCTGCCAAAGAAGTAGCTCATCAGATGCCAGCTGGAAGGACAGATGACATGACTTCTCAGCACAGGCAGAATACCATATATAGAGACTGGGCAGTCTTCAAGGGTTACAGTGGCTCTCATGAGACCTCTAGGGTTGTTGCGTATGGTGGCACAACCCCAGAGGGTGCCATTCATCTTGTAATTTATATGGATAGTAACCCCCAAGAACTGTGATCCACAACCCTCCCAACGGCATGCAGCTGCCCCATGAGGCTACCAGGTGGGTGTTTCACTAAAGTGATCTAAATTGGAGCTCAGCTGAGCAAAGTGGCTAATTCCTCTCCTCCCAGCAGGATCAGGGAGGTCTGTTTGTCCCATGCCAGGTTCTGCAAATCTCTCATCTCTGCCAACACCAGCTGCTGCCTTCCTTTCTTCCTGTCTACTCAATTTCTCCTGCTCGAACTCTGGAGAATTTTTATTCTGTCTTGGAGGCAGGGAATTTAGCTCTTATTCATTGGGTTTCTTCTTTGCCCTGAGTTCCCTCAGAGGCTATGCTTTTGAAACTTGGAAACATTTATATTCTCTACAGTAATAAATCTTCCTAGAGGCTTATATGTTACAAGATCAGATTATTGCACAAATGGAGTAGAGACTCAGAAAGCTGGAACTCCTTAAGGGTAAGGAAGCTTGGCATTAGTATGGCTCCTTAAGTCTATGGGTTTATGATTTTCATCACATTTGAAAAAAATTTTTGTTATTATTTCTACAATTTTTTTCATTTCCCTATCCTTTTCCTTCAAGAATTCTAATTACAAATACATTAGCCTGTGTGAAGTTTTCTTACAGCTCACTGATGGTCTGTCTATTTTTTTCAGTCTTTTTTCCCTCTCTAATTCTGATTTAATTCTATAGTTTCTATCACTATGTCTTCATGCTCACTAATTATTTTTTCTGCAATGTCCAATTCATTGTTTATTCCATTGGGTGTATTTTTCATCTCAGACATAGTAGTTTTTATTGTTAGAACTTTGATTTGTGTCTTTTTTGTACCTCTTATGGAACTACCTTTTACAGGTGAGAAAACTTAGACACATAAAAGATAAATCGCCTAAGATTTTATAGCCACTAGAAGTGGATACCAGGTTTGCACAGGCTGAACTGTTAATACTTTGCATTTCTCATTAGTGCTACTACTTCAGAGGAAATTCTGTCTGCTATTACATTTTACATGGTTTTGTTCTCAGAAATGTGTTGTGTATTTGACTGAAAATTCACTTCCGTGGTACAGAGGCAATTTATTTTATAAGACTAATAGTATTTTCCCTAATTTTAGGAACTGTTGCATTGATTTTCCTATTTGTGTCTTTTTTGTACCTCTTATGGAACTACCTTTTACAGGTGAGAAAACTTAGACACACAAAAGATAAATCGCCTAAGATTTTATAGCCACGAGAAGTGGATACCAAAATACAAATCCAGGCAGCTTGACCCCAGAGACTTCACTTTTAATTACTACTTGTGTTCTTA
>NW_007741575.1:5616-6774 GCF_000696425.1 Galeopterus variegatus | reverse complement strand
CAAAGGAAATTAAATCAATATATCAAAGAGACACCTGCATTCTCATGGTCTTTGCAGCATTATTCACAATAGCCAAGAGATGAAATTAACCTAAATGTCCATCAACAAAAGAATGGGTTTAAAAATGTGGTATATATACACACAATGGAATACTATTCAGCCATAAAAAGAGTGAAATCCTGTCATTTGCAGCAACATGGATGGAACTGGAGACCATCATCTTGAGTGAAGTGAGCCAGGCACAGATGGCAAATACTGCATGATCTCACTCGTATATGGGATAAAAAAAAGTGATGATAATAAAAGTAGAGAGTAAAAAATTGTTACCAGAGGCTGGGAAGGGAAAAGGGTTGGCAGGAGTAAGGGAAGAGGTGGATTAACGGGTACAAAATTACAGGTGGATAGGAATAAATATCTAGAAAAGAGGATCTTGAATGTGATCACCACAAAGAAAACATAAATGTTTATGTGATGGATATGCTATCTACCCTAAGTGAATCACTGTACAATTTCAGCATGTATTGAGACAATGCACTGTATCCTACAAATATGTGCAATTAAAAATAAATTAAAGAAAAAAAGAGAGATTTGTATACCCATGTTCATAACAGCATTATTCACAATAGGCAAAGGAAGCAACCCACCATCCATTGATGGATGAATGGATAAACAAAATTGGTGTGTATATAGACATAGACATAAACATATGTGTGTATCCACACACACACACACACAATGGAAAATTATTCAGCTTTGAAAAGGAAGGAAACTCTGACACATGCTATAACATGGATGAAACTTGAGGACATTATGCTAAGTGAAGGAAGCCAGTCGTGAAGGGACAAATGCTGTATGATTCCACTTCCATGAGGTACGTAGAATAGTTAAATTCATAGACACAGAAAGTAGAATGGTGGTTGCAAGGGGCTGGGAGGAGGAAATGGGAAGTTACCGTTTAGTGTCTACAGAGTCTCAATTTTGCGAGATGCAGAGTTCTGTGGATGGATGGTAGTGATGGTAGCACAACAATGTGAGTGTGTTTTTAAGTGTATGATTTAATACCATTACACTTAAAAATGTTAAGATGGTACATTTTATATTATGTGTATTTTGCCATAATTTCGAAAAATCACTGAAGAATAATCAGAAGGAAATACA
>NW_007741575.1:0-916 GCF_000696425.1 Galeopterus variegatus | reverse complement strand
GGACTTGATGACTAACTTAATAGGAAGTTCCTACTACTACCTGACATTCTACTTTCAGAAACTGGCACTTTCAGATTAAGTTGAAATATTGGCATGCTGGCTGACGACTGCTACTAATTTCATTTTTAATGGAAAAAATTTAACTAAAATGGGATATTGATTTGATTTTCAAACTGTATTTCCTTGGAAGAGGTTTGTCTCATTTATTACAGATTAGAAGTTATTTGGCTGGCTGCTACACCTATACATTTCCTCTCTAAATGTTTTAAACAGAATTAATAAGTTTCAAGTTTATGATACACTTTAACGGAGTCATTAAATATAGGTCTTTTATTTGGGGTATTTACTATGAAAGAAATAAAATTAAAAACTGACATCTAAAAATCTTAAAATATTAATATAATACATTTAATGTTTTATTGTTAATAATTCACATGTGTAGTTTTTCTCTTAACTTTTATTTATCTATTACACTATGTCTTAATTTCAATATTGCTTCAAAATGTGAAAGATGCAAAAGACCTAATTCTTTAACTTTATTCTCATTTGAGTTTATGTTCATTGCTCTGTAAATATAATCATCAATGGCATTTTTCCCCAGAGATAATAGGAGAATTTATTTTTTTTCCACTAATCCTATATCAGAAATAGAACAGAAAAAAAATAGGGCTAAGAATCAGAAAAGGGGGCAATATGGTTTACATGAGATTCTGGAGAACTCCTATGTTGGACTGAAACTTCAGGCATGGATCACATACTGATGCAAAGACATTTTTTTGTATGGGAGCAAAGGGCAATAATAAAATAGGATAATTATTCTTATGCAAGGTAGATCAACATAACTCCTCTCTTTCCGATGTTTGCAAATATACATTAAGGGATAACAAATAATTAGTAAAACCTTTTATGAAGCTCT
>NW_007741574.1:23841-24828 GCF_000696425.1 Galeopterus variegatus | reverse complement strand
GAAACTTAGCTCCCACTGTGACTCTTAAGAGGGTGGGAAATCCTATTATGATAATTGTAAGGTGGGGCCTTGAAGAGGTGATAGGATTGTAGGACCATGCAGTAATGAATGGATTAAAAATGGTGGTCAGGGGCATGGTTCTGAGGGCTTTAAAAGAAGAAAAGAATCTCTCTCTCTCTCTCTCTCTCTTTCTCTCTGTCTCTCTCTCTCTCTGCTGTTTGTACTTATACCATCTTGTAATATGAGACCCCTGGGTCACTGTTGCCACCACCAGATGGACATTGGACTTCCCAGCCTCAGAAACTGCAAGCAATAAATTTTGTTTTTCTTTATAAATCACCCCATTCAGAGTACTTTGTTATAAGCAACAAAAACAGACTAATACAGGTTAGGAGAGAAAAGGAGCTTTTTGAGGATGAGAGAGATTGAGTGTCTCCAGGAAATTGAAGGATCCTACAGTTGGGAGGCACACTCCCTTGGTAGGGGTTTGAGGGCTTGCATTTATTCAGATAGTAAACTGTAGTATTTACCTATGTTAAAGAAAATTGTAACATTGCCTATGTCTATTGGCAACAATAGTGTCCTACATTGACTATAGTTAATCAAATCACCATCTTTCTTGTGACAACTGCTCAGTGTATAAGACTGCCAAGTGGAAATTATCAGAGCATGAGGTATGGATTCTATAGAACACCAAAAAGTACTTAATACGAGTTCAGAATTATTAAGCATACAATTATTTAACACATGCATACAGATTATTAAGCACATAAAAAACAATGTAAACATAACTCATAGACTATTTGCTCAGTTAGGACAAGGTTCTACAGAGCCAGCTACAGACTTACACAAACATTAAAATCAGAGTCTTCTTTCAGTACTGTAAGTTCCTGAAGTGGTAAAGCATATTTACATTTGCTTTTCTACTTGTAAAAATTCTTATATTAACCAAGAATTTAATATTTATTGAAAATTCTGGATTTTTTT
>NW_007741574.1:16493-18997 GCF_000696425.1 Galeopterus variegatus | reverse complement strand
GAGAGAGAGAGAGAGAGAGAGAGAGAGGAAGAGAGAGATCTGATACTTAAAGACTTTAAACCACAGTAACAGTAATCAGGGATGTGTCAGAAGTCTGCTGTTGACCTGATTGTCATGCTTTGTAATCTGACTTTTTCTTTTTTTCATCTTTGAGGTGTCGTAATATCAATATGAATTATCTGGGTGTGGGTTTAAGTAAACTTAACTAATTCGTACTTGATAGAACTTTTGAGTACTTAACTTTCTTTGTCTTTCTGAATTTTTAAATTTTTTTTAACTCTTTGAATAGTGATTTTTTTGTCATTTTCTCTGGTTTCACTTCTGGGGCTCCTCTCAGATGTACATTACAGCTGCTGCTTCTATCCTCCAAGTCTCTTAGCCTCATCCATAATTTCTATCACTTTATGTCTATGTAATATTTTTTTCTACCTTCCAATTCCATAATTTTCTTTTCCATGGTGTCTGTCTACTGTTCCAACCATCTTTTGAGAATTTTTATTTCAATGAGTAGATTTTTTCCCAGAATTCTATTCATTTTTTTATATATCCGTTTATTTTATTTCATAATATCTTACTCTTGTTTTGTGAGTGTTAGCACCTGCATTACACCCTTGAACATTTTTAAGCATATTTAAAACCTCTATGATCGCTGTTACCTTTTCTTTAGTTTCTCTGAGTGAATTTACCCCCTTGGGGTGTCTGCAGACTATTTTATCAAGCGTCACACCTTCTCAAGTTTTTTTAATTCTTGATAGGTAAGCCCATCTTCTATTAGTTATTTTATGTAAGATCGTGGGGACTCTCCATAGTGCAGTTTTGAGGATGTCTCTGCTGTATCCCTATAGCGATGCCGTCTCTAATCTAGTTTTAAAATCGGTTAGGATATCCATGCCTCACAGACAGTTTGAATTCAAAATACAAATCCTCCTTCAATGCAGGCTTAATGACCCAATTTCATTTCAGTGACTATTTTTCTACTATAGCTTGAGTTGCATGGTTTATATCCAGACTAAACCCTTGGGCTGGAAAGTGGGAATATTGAGGTTCTTTACCACAGATTAGGAACCTATATTATGGTCCTAGCTCCAACTGCCTGAAAAGCAAACAAACAAACAAAAAATTTAGCTTTCCTATATGATTGGACCCTTCAACCACAAATATAGTTTTTCATGACTGGACATTGTACCCACAGCCCCCATGGCCTATAAACAGACTAAAAATACTCCACTCCTGACTGTGGACTTCACCAGTTCACATACTCCCACCAGTGTGTTTCCTTTCTATTTCTAGCTCCTGAAGATTTTTCTTTCTTATGATTAAGCTCTGCTATGGTTTTTAATATTATGTGTTAAAATATTTTTTCTAGCATTTCTATGTGTTTCAAGTAGAAGGATGGGGTATTTTAGCCTATGTTCAGTCTGCCATCTTGACACAGATTCTATTTCAACTCATTTTTACATATAAATCTTTCTCTTGCTTTTAAATAACTTGACTCTAATTCTTGTCAAGGGTATTTAATCAATCTATGATAGGTTAATAGTAGGTATGAAAGAGAATGAAAAATTGCAATGATCTAAAAAAGGAGATTTAGAACAACAACATATACACATCCTTCATTGTCTGTTGATATATTTTCACAGAATCTATTTGAGCTGAAAGCCAGAGCTGGTTTTCCTCTTACCAAGACTTGGAACGAACACCAACTCTAAGGAGAATGCATGTGTGATCATATGCTGAGCACTTGAAGCAGGCTTTTTGACGTACTAGACTTCTTTGGTTCGTATTCTCTTTACCTTTGTGCACTCATTTTGACATTTCCTTTCTGCATTTATTGATATAACACTTTAAAATTATTTTTGCTAATATAAATTCCCTCTTTCCAATTAGTACATTTTTTGAAGTTTTCCAGTGATTTGTGGATTTTTCAACCTGACAGGAACAACATCATCATTCTGTGTGATATTTCTAGGCACAGATATACTGATCGGTGAGGCAAATTTGGACTGCTCTGTGACTATTCTCTCGTCTGACTACTTCCCTTGCAAATCTCCTGCTCCACTCTTCTTATTCTGTGTTTCTCCCCTTTTTACCCCAGACTTGAAATTTTGGTAATGGATCCAGTTAATAAGTACACAGTATAGTTTGGGCTCAGAAATACAAATTTAGTCTGGTTTCTCACTTTATAGGTGATGATACCACATTTCAAAATATTTAGCTGACTTGACCAAATTCATGCTGCTAGTTGTTTGACAAGTGACTAAATCCTTATATGTGTCTTCCCTCCCCTTTTTTTTCCAATAAATTGTTCTCTACCATATGTATGATACCCAAGTGTTATGCCAAACAGCACCTCAAGCTTTTCGGGTTTGCTATGGAAAGTTCCAGAAGACATTTACAGTTACCAACTATTTTATCTTTGTAAATTATCAGTGGATAAATTACCGCCTGCAACTATATAGTACTCCTGTATGAAATTTAGGGCTAACCATCATAAATTTAATGTT
>NW_007741574.1:900-13992 GCF_000696425.1 Galeopterus variegatus | reverse complement strand
TAAAGTTAGAGAACTGAAAATGCAGGTTCCTAAGTCACTGAAATCTTACTGGTTGCTTTTGTTGTTTGCTGTTTAGCACAGAAATTCAATGTGACAACTTCTAATAGTTTAGAAATTTGGCGTAAGTATCATGTCTAGAAATGATTTGTTCAATCCATTTATTCCTACAATGCTGCTAAACTAATTATATAAAACAATCTCTTTGCTGATTTCCAATTCTCCAAATGATCCCCAAATTCTTTATTATGATGATTGCTGCATAACTTTGTAAAATGTACTAGAGTTTCTATGTGGGTGAAATGCCATACGATTGAAAAAATATTGAGAACTAACGTCATGCTTTGCCAGTCAACTTTGGTACCAGTCTCAAAATAGTGGTTACTTTTTCATTGTTGATTATAAATTTGGCAAAGTAACTTGAACTTTTGTTCATCCACTGGGTATTAATGCAGAGCAAACAACATAATTATATTAGTGAAAATTCCATAAGCCCCAGCATATGCTTCTACAACAGTGAACACACTGTGGTCATTATGGCCAAAATTGTCAGAGATTCCTTGGCTGACGCTAGTATAATGTCTGATGACATCAGGGGCTGTTAGCATTCCTTTTGCTACAAATTGACAGCATTTTAATGGCATGCAAGACTAAGACAGCTCTGCCCAGTGGTATTTTCTTGTATTCAGAAGAACCGTATGCTAGCACAGCTCATCATTTCATGGATTAAGATGGAAAATGAATCCTATCATATCCCTTGAAATATAATTACATAACCAAACTGTAATATGTCTAGCATATAAGGCAGCTGTGAGGTCCTCCCTAAGCAGTTTTATAAAACGGTTCTACTCCACTGTCTAAATATATTTGTTCTGTGCTGAGTACCTTCAAAACCAAAGTTGCTGATGCAGAGTTTGCTTCTAGAACCATTATTGGGGTTTTTTGAAGAGCTAATTCTGAATTGTCTTAGAAAGAGATTAATTGTGTGGCTGGAGATCAAAATATTACCTTTATTCAAGTTGGGTTGGAGAATGTTGCTTTAGGTCTGGTAGCTAAGTGGTTTTTCTATTGAATTCAACTCAACACTGTGTGACAGATAGCATTGGAAACAAGGGAGCTCCTGGCCACCTAAGGCAACTGCAAGGTCAAGAGAATGTACATTCTCTGCAGAAAGGCAGGGAAGCAGCTGAGCCAGGTGGGCTCAGTTCCTCTCGCCAAACATCCCAAGGACAAGGGAGTGAGGGAGAGGAACTGGGCAGTTTTGCCATGGGTGTCCCCCACAGGAAACCATTAAATCAAGGACAGGATCCTCCCACCCCCACCCAATACCCAGGAGGTCAGAGGAGGCTGCCTTGAACACTTTCTGTATCTTTTATAAACCATGTTGTGCTATGCAAATATGACCCAGGACAAGATACACGTGTTTTTGGCTTTTAGGCAGAATCAGTTTTAATACCCTGTTCTATAATTCTAAGAAGGAGCTTTAAAAAGTTTATGGAAAGGGCCGGCCCCATGGTGCACTCGGGAGAGTGCAGTGCTTGGGAGCGCAGCAGCACTCCCGCTGGGGGTTCGGATCCTATATAAGGATGGCCAGTGCACTCACTGGCTGAGCGCAGTGCGGGTGACACCAAGCCAAGAGTTGCAATCCCCTTACCGGTCACGAAAAAGACAAAAAAAAAAAAAAGTTTATGGAAAAATGGAATTAAACATAAAATCATAAACTTTGCTTCTCAACATAAGCTCTGTCCAGTTCAAGACACTTTTGTAAGCGATGATACCAGCCATTTAGTTCATCCGTAAAGAACTGAGGGGTCCTGGGAATTTAACTATGTCAATACAGTCTTATTTTGCATTATTAACTGAAGAAAAATGGATACCCTTTAAAGATTTTTTTTTTTAAGATTAGAAACAAAAGGAAGTCAGAAGGAGCCAAGTCATGTTGCTTCACGGGTCCTCACCTTTGGTCATCAGATTGCCTTTGCTCTAGCTTCAGGGCTGGGATGAGGGTTGTCCTGGCATGGAGCTCTCTATGGTTATGCTCTTAGGTAAGAACCAATTTTCGCTGGCCCACGTGACGTCATCAAGCACGGAAGAAAGAAATGAGAATTAGATGGGCACATATTTTTATTCTACAACTTTTCTCTTTTTGTCTCATGATTTTCTGCTCCACACACTTTCAATTTCAGACACTCGAGATAGCCAAGCCATAATCCTGAAAGAACAAAGAAAATCATGAGTAGTAGGTTTAAAAGGTGTGGTTGTGTATGTGAGTGTGAAGGAGTGGTGTGCGTGTTTGGTTGTGCGTGTGTCTGCATGTGCTTGAAGCAGTGGGTATAAGAGAAGTGACATTACTGGCAAAGAGATGGAAATGGGTGGGGGAGAGAGGAAAAAAGAGATGAGATATTACGTAACTTGAAACTGAAGTGTGAAATCAATTGAAATTAGTTCTGATGTAAAATCCTGAGATGCTCATACACCAACTTTTCTTAACATTTTCACTTGACCTGCTGCGCGTCTTATGCAATGATACTAGCTACTATGTTTGCCTTTCCATAAAAGTCTTTTCTCCAAGTATATTGTATTTTTGAGAAGGGTCACTTAACCAAGTTTGCAAAATTACCTGTGCAGAAAAAAAAACAGAAAGATATGGCTGTTTGAAGAACTTTGCAGAAAAGTCACAAAACCACAACTGACAGTGTGTCGGTGCTCGTGGTTAAAGAAAAATTACTAGGGAGTGAGGTCAAGATGACAGGATAGATGGTCCCAACATCACCCTCTCCCACAAAGCAACCAATTTACAATTATTAAAAAGTAACAACAGCCAAGCTGGGGCTGCTAGAGCTCAGGGGAAGAGGAGGAGAGACCTACAGAGTTCACAAAGGCAGGAGAAGCCACAGTGAGAGAGAGAAAAGACTGCACCCGCTATTCCAAATCCCAGCCTCTTCAAGGCTGGAGCTGGTGAACGCAGATCAAGAGCTGGCAAAAGCCACAGCTATGCCCTTTTTATCTAGTTGCTTGGAGGTGACAGGGGAGAAGAGGGCCTTAGTGACCCTCAGGCCAGCAAGACCACTAACAGGGTTCCCATAGACCCACATAGGAGTGAGGGGTCACAGACAACTGAAAAAAGGAAACACTCAGAGGCCAGTGAGTCACCACAAGGGACTGGAGCACAGCCCCTCCCATGGGAAGTGTTTGGAGTGCAGGTGGTGGGGGAGACAGGTCCACCAGGGTAACACTGGGGTACAGCATGAACAGTTGATCTGCCCCTCAATCAGCACAGGCCCACTCAGTGGAGACTGGTCAGGAATATAGAACTGCAGGGGGTGCAGTTTGCTGAAAAGACTCAGGCCCAGACCAGAGTTTCCACACAACCCACATGTATCGGACCTCATAAGACACAAAAGTACATACAAGGTCAACGATTAAAACCTGAGCTGCACAAAAAGCCTTCCCCAGAGAATCAGCACCAAAGCAGCAATTTAGCTCAACTACAGGGCTCCACAGGAGTTCCCCCATTTTAGAAGTAAGCAAAGGACAACGAAGTTTGAGTGGTGGAAGCAGTGAATAATCCATCACAGAACCAAAAGAAAAAAAATACGCACAGACCAGAGACAAAGTTTGATATTAATTAGTAAAGGTCTCACATCACCAAAGAACACTTTTAAAACCTGGAAAGACTGGAAGCCCCCTAGGCTTCTGATAGAGTTTGGATGTGTTGTCCCCTCCAAAACTCATGTGGAAATTTGATCCCCAGTGTGGCGGTGTTGGAAACTGATTGAGTCATGGGGGGGGATCCTTCATGAATGGATTGATACTCTCCCTGTGGGGGGAGTAATGAGTGAGCTCTTGCTCTATAGGCTCTCGTGAGAGCTGGTTGTTTATTAGATCCTGGCATCTCCTGTCTCTCTCTCTTGCTTCCTCTGGCCATGTGATCTGCTTGTACCCGCAGGCTGCCTGCCACTTTCCGCCATGAGTAGAAGCAGCCTAAGGCCCATGCCAGATGCAGCTGTCCCAGAATCATATGCCAAATAAACCTCTTTTGTTTATAAATTACCCAGTCTCAGGTATTTCTGTTATAGCAACACAAACAGACTAATACGGCTTCCAAGCCAGGGAAGGGGGAGGGCCAGGGGCCTCAGCCATGTCCTGCAACACCTGAAACCAGCCAGCAAGTTGCCACAGGAAGCACCCCGGGCTCCCAAGCTGTGACAGTGGGGGCCAAGGGCCTTGGCCACTTCCCCACTGACACCCACAACCAGCCCAGTGATGACCACCAAGCAGCTGCTGGAACAACCCAGACTCCCAAGCCAGGGTGGTATGGATCTGAGGGCATCAGCCACACCCCCTGACATCTGCATCCAGCCCAGTGATGATCAATAAGCTCCCACTGGAAGACCCCTGGTCTCCCCTGCAGGAATGAGGGGGGGTACCATAGGCCTCAACCATATCCCCCTCTCCTTCCTCCTTCTCCCACCCTATTTACTTTCCTCTTTCCCTCTCCCTCTCCAAGTACTCTGCAACAACATCTTAGAATGTAAAAAGAAATAATATTAATAAATAAATAACCTTATAATTAAAAAAGAAAGAAAAGAGAAAAATTACTGAGCTGTAGCTTAGATTTCTGGCTTATTCATCTTGAGTGGCAAAATAAGCTTGAGTTCTTCTTGAATTTAGTATCTAAAAGAACAGTTGACTTTTTGTTCTATAATTTAAAAATAATTCTAGTGGTCTATATATTCAATTTTTTTTTAAGTTTTACTTAGAATCATTAGAATCGAAATGCTTTTTCTTTTCTCCATTTGCAGCACATGTGAAAAACCTTATATCACCAGATCATTTCTGTGGTTTTCAGGGATGGGTGAAATCTGTCTGATATTCTGTTATACGAATTGGAATCAGGGTGATCTCGTCCTGAGCTGTTTTTCATGGAGTCTGGTCTCCTTAATGGCTCTGTATTCTGCATTGTTTTCTGAATCTTAAAGTTGCATCTGTCTTCAAATTTACTTTCGTACCTTCTAAAATATTAAATTTTATTTTTAATCTCTAAAATAAATAATAATTTGAGTATGGATCTACCTATGGTTTTAAAGGAAAAGGACAATTGTAATATAAAATAAAAACAAAAAATTGTATTGTAGATCATGTGCACACACACACCATACAATTTGTGTGTGAATTTGTTTCTTAATTTGGATAAAAACTGTACTGAATAACCTTAAACACATCTCACATTCTGAAGGATGTGAGTTATATTTCTAGGATATAGAGAGTATTTTTATATACCTGTAGAATTAGCTTTAAAAACTTCACACATAAATACACTCCTAGTCCTACTTTTTACTTCCTACTACTGGTAGATCTCATCTCTGCCAGTGCATCCAAAGTAGAAAATTAGACATCTGTGGTCTGTTGGCTATACCACCTTTTTTTTTGTTTATGTTTTTGTTTTTTGTGTTTCTTTCCCCATGTGCATAGAATAAATTAGTGTACTAAGAGGCAAATATTTTTAAAATGTCAGAACAACCATGCCAGGGGAGTAGGGTTTACTTGATTCCCTGCACACATGCTTCTCTACTTCATTGGGGTCATATCTTGATAAAACCATCCTAAGTTGAAAATACTGTAAATAGAAAATGCATTTAATGCACCTAACCTACCAAGCATCATAGCTTAGCCTAGCCTCCTTTAAACCTGCTCAGAGCACCTGTGTTAGTCTACAGCTGGGCAAATTGCCTGGCAACACAGCACACTGCAGGGTATTTGTTGCTCACCCTCGTGATTGCAGGGCTGACTGGGAACTGTAGCTCATTGCCACTGCCCAGCATCTAGAGAGGGTATCCGACTGCTTTCTCCTGAATGTGCTGCTTTCACACCTTCGTAATGTCGGAAAATCTTAAATTGAGCCATGGTTAAGTCAGGGACCGTCTGTTCTTGGTTGTAGAAGGGGAATTCTCACTATTTTATATTTATAACAGATGAAGATCAATAAAATGAACATGATCATGTCTCCTGCTGAACTCACCAAAAATAGTAAAATGTTTGAAATTAATAAGGCTAACACTAAAGTTAGGGCTAGTAAGGCTAACTGACCAGATACAGTCTAAACATTAATTTTCTTTGCATTGGGCAGGTACGGGGGTGGGATAAACATCACAAAGCTCCTTAGCATGGCACAGAAGCCCTCCATCATCACCAAACCCCATTCTAACACTGAATGTCAACTGCAATCTCCCCCTTCTGTGTGCCCCCTAGCCACCGGGAACTGTGCCTTCCCCAGAGCAGTTCCTGCTTATCCGCTTCCCTATGCCCATGCCTAACACTTCTCTGCCTGAAACATAAACCCCTCCCCCAAATCCCTACCCTTCCTCTGGGATCTCCCTCTCCATTGACTGGGTCTTCTCCATGCAATTGTCTGCTCTCTCCATTGTGAGGCCAAGAGCACTGACCTACTGTACTGGAAATATTTGTTACATTCCAGCAAAACTCAAAGGAACTCCAGGAGGAATTCATAACAAAACTAATTATTACATTTAAGTCTTCCTTCTTCTAAGAGCTAACACTAGTTGTGGAAGACAGTTGCTAATAAATAAATGTTGGTTGAATGAATGATGAATGAATGAATGACCCTGGGCCAACCCATAGTATCTTTGAGAGATTATTATAATAGTACCAAGAAGGAGATAACTAATATAATTTTACTAGTTTTAAAAAATCCTGGAAGCTTAGGCTTCATAGGACCAACAGTCCTATCAACCATTTTATTATTATTATAATAGCAATCATGCTTTACATTCTGAGAAAGGCGAGTCTCTTATACTTTTTTTGTGAAAGATAAAACAAATCAATTAGGAAGGCAAAAAATACAAAGATGTTGAAAAAGTAAGGGAAATCCTAACTAGCTGAAGTATTCAAGTCATAGAAAATCATGCAAATGAAGTCTGAATATATGGGTAAGTAAGTACATGGATAAATTAAAAGAGTGAATCCCTCAAATTTAAGTGGCAGTCAGAAGAGAACTGAAAGAAAAAAAAAACCCAATTAAGTAGAAACTCGGTTGAAAAATGCATGTAAGTCTTCATGATAAATTTTCAAATGTCTTTCATCACTATCCATTTTTATCTAGAAAAACATGTTGGTAGTATTTAGTCCCAAATTTCCAAGCCTTGTGTTTCTCCTTCTCCGTGATGTTATCAGCTGGAAGGAAAAGCTGGCCATGAAACTGTTATGTTAAGCACTTTTCCACAGGAACTTATTGCTTTAATAAGTTGGGAAAATGCTCTTAAGGAAAAATTGTCATTTAAGATTCATCAGAGATGGGGAAAAAAACTCCACATGATTCTCCATAGAATTCACACTTCCTTACCATGGTTCAGGTATGCTGAACATACCCTGAGGTCTCAGCAAAAAGGAGTAAAACAGCTTCTCATCAGTAGAAAGAGAATTTTATGTTCTCAGGGACGGTGCCCTAAGACAAGAGTACATAGACCAGTGTGTACACCAGGCAGTTATTCCAACGTCCCGGTGAACCGGGGATTCCAAGATAAACAATGCCCTGTGCAGGTAAGCACTCAATAAATATTTTTTGAAAGTGTGGATGAATGTTAGAAAGCACGCTAATGCTCTTTAATGACTATATTCCCCCAGTGAGATCAAAATCTCCCCTTATATGAGCTTATGGGAAATGGATAAGAATCATTTCATATCCAAGACCATTTGCATATAGCGTAATCTCCTACCCTGGAAGCTCATGCCTCTTTAGACACTGTTTTAGTCTAATCATCTTATAGTTTTTACCAATTCTGAAAGTGCTATGCAACAAACCATAAAGTCGCTTTATGGCTTCAATGGAAAGATGTGGATCTTTTCTCTGACAAGACTTATTTTTACCCCATTAACCTTATTGGAATGATCAGCCTCTGGTTTTTTTAAAAAAAGGACTATTATGAGTCATGTGGGTAGCAATGAAAGGGAAAAGAGATGATTCACTTTCCCAGCAATGAATGCTCCTCTTGGTTTCCTGGTTTCCCGCCACCTCCCTCCACTGCTCCATAAAACCACACCCTTAGTTAAAGCTGGGCCATTTTTTCTCACCTTTTTCTCCCTACTTAGACTACAAAGTCTGGATACTTTCGCATGAGGTTGTTTAAAAGTGTCAGTCCGATGTGGTAAAAGCAGAGCAGGCACAGTAATGGACCCTCTCCATCCAGATAAAATCTGTGAGTGAAACCCAGTGACATTCTCAGGTCAAAGCAATCGCCCACTCACTCGATGGTCTCTCGGATGATTGAAAATGGCTTAAGCAAGTACATATGGGTTTAAAGAGCCACTCAGAATGACTGAAAAGCAGGTTGTCCACAGAGAAGCCATGTCACTCTGTTGACAAATAAGCATGGGCTGAGCTGGCAGTGGGCTTCCTGGGGGCTCCTGGGCAGAGGAGTTGGAAGCGCCAGTGAGTGTGTGTGGGAATGAATGACAGAGCATGCAGCCCCTCCTGTTCCTAACTATTACATAAATGTTACATTTGTTAGGCTAGCTCCCTCCCCGATCACCCCCCAAGCAGTTCATAGACAATAAAACACCAGGAATCCCTGAAGAGTGGTAAAACGCTGACATGATTTAAGAAGGAAGACTCTGATAAGGAGATAAAAATCTAATAAACAGAGTCTAGAGAACCTTGGTTCGTCTCAGGCGCTTGCCAGTGTAAGCAAAACCCTCCCAAGGAAAACAAAAGGAACCTTAATCGTAAGGACATTCCACTCACAGACCATCTGAAGGAGAAAGTTAAGGCCGTGACCTCTGCAGGCTGCAGTTATGAGCACTCTGACAAGAAAATATTTGATTTGGTTCAAGAAGCAAAATTGGTCACTGGATTTTTTTAATATCTTTTTTCTTCAATAAAAAATAAATAAAAGAATGTATTTTGTATGTGCTTGAGAGAGAGTTGTGTAGACACGGTAAATATTTCTCCCACCCATGTAGTTCTGCTGTTTAACTTGGCCTTAATTTCTTCTTGGATTTTAATCAACCCCAGGAAAAGGTGGATTCACAGGCCCATTGATTTCCCTTTTTTAATTAACACAAGCCTCCCGAAGGCTAATCTCAAGTTTCACACGTGAATCTGCAAATATGGAAAGGCATACATTCTCTCCAAGAACCAGAATGAGAATCTGCGAAGCGGTGAGTTTATTGTTGAAGATCAGGGAGTACTAAAAGAATGTCTCAGTGTCTTTGAAATCTAGAACGGAGGATTCCACATAAAAATGCTTAAATGCACACAGGCTCCCAGGCTAACTCAAAACAAAACAAACCAACTCCTGTACAATGATTGAAATTCTGAGCAATTCTGCTACAACATTGTTTAAACATACATAATAAGAAACATTATGTAGTTATGTATGCTTTGGGTATTTAAAATAATAAGTAAAATTAGAGAAGGAGAGGAAAAGTTTTGTGGAGATTTAGAAGACTTTTTTCAATATACTTACAAGAGCTTTGATGCTTGCCGACACTGGTTTTCATTATGATTAGCTTCATTTTAAAATTTATGGCTTTCTTTTTCACTCACACAGGTGAGGACTACATTTACACTAATCGGGCATAGTTAGCTTATTTTTAAAATATTTACTTTTTCTCCCTAAGAGGAAGGAAAAGGAGACAGAGGTATAAATGGGCAAGATCTGGAAGAAAACAGAGAAGGAAAGAGATTAGGCAGGGCAGAGTGAGAACAAAATAGCCTAGGGTGGAATAGGCTGAGCTGGGAAGGGTGAAAGGAAAACAAAAACAGGCAGAGTTCTCTGGTCTTCCGACCCCTCTGGGCAGGCAGTCAGGAACTCTGGCTCCCAGAGCAGTGCCTTGCTAATTATCCTCAAGCACCAGTGGTTCAGGAAGGGGTGCCAGGGGAGGCACCAAGGAGGGCAGAGGAGCAGGCAAGAACATAGCCTTGGGTCATGCAGGAGAGGAACATGCTTTGCAAATATTCCCTGTTCTATGTGCTTAGAACCCTAGATGATAGAACATATTTTTTTGAGGTGGGGGCATATTTAGATTTAGAATTTTAGAGCTCTAAGGTACCCTGCCAAGAGAAAACTGGAGGCCATGCAGTTAACTTTTCCATATGCCTAGAAATTTGTTCGTTGAACTGAGCTCTTTTCGTAAGAGCAAACATATTTCAAGCAGGTAATTTTTTCTTTAATGACCAAACTCATTTCAAAGTGAAGTGGAGATTCAACAATTACTTAATTAATATGATGATATTAGGTAAGAAATTGTTTTCCTCGGGCATTTGGAATATTTAGTCTACCCATGTTTATGTATTAACCAGAAGACCACTAGTTTATTTGGTAATGTATAGACACAGCTGTAAGAGCCCAGGCTTTAATAGCATGCCTTCTTTGAGCATGAAAACAGGTCAAAATTGCCTATCACAAACTAGTTAGCAAAGTCTACAATTATAATAAAGAAAATTAAATTATATTAAATTAAAGAACTCTGAACCTTGACATCAGAAACATGTTAATTTGCTGTTTTTATCCAGATTTAGATATCTTATATTTGGGTTCATCTCAGCTAAAGTTATCCTGCTGGATAATAATGTTTAAGTTTAAGAACTATATAATCACAAATATGCTGTTTGGACAATGTATTTTATTTAGAAAGTGCATTAAAAGCTCATGCTTTGGAGCCAGGCAGCCTGAGTGCAAATCTTGGCTTCAGCATGTACCAGCTCTATGACCCTGAGCAAATTACTTAACCTCTGTGCCACTCAATTTTCTTATTTCTAAAATAAGGTAAAAAAATAATATTTATCTCAAAGAGGAGTTACGAGGATTAAATGTGTTAGTTTATGTAAAGTATTGAAATAGTGCTGAGCACATAGGAACAATTAGCTAATTTTAAAATTATAAAGTTAATACGTCCTTGTCAAATTTTTGTAGGATGTAAAAATGCATGTAAAAAGAAAAAAATATAAGATTTCTTAATCCTAATAGCTGAGGATGATTACTATCTTACCCAGTCCAGTTCTTATTCCATGTGTTTTTATCACAAAACTGGAATTATAGTGTATGTCTGCTTTTATTTCTTTTATCCAGTTTCTCATTAAGTAGCATATACATATATATAGAGAGAGATAGATAGATAGATAGATAGATAGATAGATAGATAGATATAGACATAGTGTGTGTGTGTGTAAAACAAAGTTTAGTTAATCAAACTCTCTAGATGGTAACAAATGTATGCCATTATAAATAAAATACCATTCGTGTTTTTCCTGTATACCTCAGGTGATTAAAAATAAATATTGGACTATTATGTAGGGAATGCCAAAATAAAAAAAAGCGGTCATTAAATATTTTCAAATTTGAAAGCAAGGACACAACATAAGTTGAACTCTTTGAGGTTTCCATTCAAATTTAGAAAGAGGAAAGTGTCTATCCATCCATTCTTCATCACTCCCTCAAAAATCAATGTCTGGATTTCTCAAAATTAAAACTAAATAAATGATTGAAAACTTAAATTAGAAAATCCAGTATGAGGGCTGGCCTGTGGCTCACTTGGGAGAGCGTGGTGCTGACAACACCAAGTTGAGGGTTAAGATCCTCTTACTGGTCATCTTTAAAAAAAAAAAAACAAAAAACGGTATGAATGGTTTGATTTGATAACAAAAAATTAAGAACATAGACATCTCAATTGCATAAGCAATATTTGGGTACATTTGGAAACTCCGTTAATAACCACCGAGAAGTGTGAACCACAGTGGACATCTTCTGCAGGGTTGTTTGCTGACTTCTGGGGTGAGATGTGCTCCAAGCTGTTCTATGTCATCAAACATCATGGGTCATAAACAATTCTACTATCTCCACTTGAAATCAGAAATCTTTATGACACTTTATCTCAGTTTGAAGATGTCAGATTTTTTAACCTAAGCCTTTTTTTTTAAATTTCCAGGATGCAATTTGACTTCACAAATAGAGCAGCTCTCATTGTGGTTTCAAGGAGGCTGAACACAAAGCATTTCAGACCAATATGAGTTAGTTGCAATTTCAAAAAAATCTTCAGAATAATCATAAATGCATTCTTAACATTCATTTTAGTCTGAGTCCCTGCCTATTAAGTGTATTTAGTATTCTAAGTGCAGTTTGGGTTTTTCCAAATTCAAGTAATCTGAATTTTGGCTACAAAATAATTTTTTTTAACTTTTTTGAAAAGAGAAGGGTTAAGAATAATAACCCCAAATGTATTTATAGAGATAAAGTAAAAGGATAAAATGCAGTGATAGATATAAACACAGCACAATAGAATGCTCGATGGATCATCTCATCCCTTAAGTGTAGACTAAATTTATTTTGTAAGACAGCGTGCTCTCATTATCATTTTAAAGAAGCACTCATTATTACTTGACAATTTTTAAATATCAAGGAATGCCCTGGAAAAGGGAATTTATTAAATTGGTCTGAAACAGTGAGCACTTTCCAAACACTGTGTTAAAAAGCCCTTTTGTACTTATTGTTCACTTTTCTAGAACAATGAAAGACAAGATGTAGATACTTTCCTATTTTATTTCAAAAGTAACAATTGCTTATAGGGACATGTAAAAAATTACCAAAAAATCTGTGATTTCTCCCTTGTTTCAACTTTCAATATTTCATCTCTTTGAAGATGACAAAAGTTTAATGTTTGGACATTTGTTTCTTCATAGTGTGACAAATATAAGCATACATACATAAACTATATATAGCCATAGATATGCATATATATATTATCTGTAAACATACATGACTATACATAAACTTGTAAACAGTAAACAAATAGAATCATGTCATATATTATTTTGTAATTAGTTTTTTAACATTAATATATTAAAATATCTTTTTCTTTTCAATACCTACAGATTTAATTTTTTTGTTAATATTTTTACTTATACGTGAATAAAGATTTTGGTTTTATATCTTGCCATGATAACTGCTTGAAAAGTAAAAATTTCAATGAAATAATCTGGAGAGTTCTTTGGGGGAAGTTTAATTTCAAAGGAACACTAAATAACTGTCCATACTGGATTAAAAAATGTCACTCTCTCAATTGTATTGTACGTAGATA
>NW_007741574.1:0-546 GCF_000696425.1 Galeopterus variegatus | reverse complement strand
TAAATAACTGTCCATACTGGATTAAAAAATGTCACTCTCTCAATTGTATTGTACGTAGATAGGCAAATGTTTTGCCAAAACAACATGTGCCCAAAGATTTGCAATTGAAGATTATCTATTATTACTGCCCGACTCCACAATTGTCTATTTTGCTTTGGTAAAACCCTGATGGGATGGATTGTATGGCCACGAAGAATTTCTAGAAGCAAATACATAAGACTGTGCAAGACAAATTCTGGGGAAATCGATTTGTATAAAATTTAGACAGAATTTGAGGAAAAGATGGGTTGCCTCAGTTATGTACACCACATCCACCCCAAGCAGCCTGAACACATTTCTCAGGCTGCTGTCTAAATGATATGTGACCTGCAGTGTGGAAGGAATGGCTGGAAGGTAATGGTCCTTATTCAAGTGGAAGCTGAGGACCTTACTCCTTTTGTTCAATCTCCTGATTTCTTCTTCTCACCCTCTCTCCAAGGAATAAGATCCTTCTCTAATTGCATCGTGACCCTTGGTTTGCCATCATCTGCAATTAGAGCAAACCTC
>NW_007741573.1:25314-25666 GCF_000696425.1 Galeopterus variegatus | reverse complement strand
GTCCTGGGAATGTAACCATGCAAATGCAGTCTTTTTCACATTATGTGAAGAAAAATGGTGTCCTTTAAGTATTTTTTTTAGGATTAGGAAACAAAATCAAGTCAGAGAAGCCAAATCAGGACTGTAAGGTGAATGCCTAATGATTTCCCATCAAAACTCTCACAAAATTACCCTTGTTTGACGAGAGGAATGAGCAGGATCATTGTCATGGTGGAGAAGGACTCTCTGATGGGATTTCCCAGGTGTTTTTCTGCTAAATCTTTGGCTAACTTTCTCAAAATACTGTCATAATAAGTAGACGTTATTGTTCTTTGGCCCTCCAGATAGTCAACAAACAAAATGCCTTGAGCAT
>NW_007741573.1:24409-24828 GCF_000696425.1 Galeopterus variegatus | reverse complement strand
TAAAAAAAAGTCTCTTAAATTAGAATAACTCTATTCTGATTGAATTGCAGTGATAAACACTGTAAATAAAATATTTCTAAAATTCCTATGAAATGAGGAAATTAAACATTTAATACTTTAAATTTTCTGAAACAAAAAAATTCCTATAGAAACTAAAAAACACTAAGAATCCATGCTCACATAGTTAAGGTAAGCTGTTAATAATCAAGACCGATTTAATAACTTTGGTTAAGAAAAACAGCTATATCTTCTCTGATTTATCAGTATTATATTTCACCCTCCTCTTGCATTTCAGGCAAATGAAACTTCTTAAAGTTCTGATCATGCCATGCTGTTTGACAACTCTGCACAAGCTGATCTTTCTAGCTGGCATTTTGTGCCTGCCTTGATCCAATTACTCTTCTGTAAGACTAAGCTCA
>NW_007741573.1:16056-20240 GCF_000696425.1 Galeopterus variegatus | reverse complement strand
GTCTGTTCAAATCTCTTACCCATATTTTTTATTGAACTGTTTGTTTTATTATTATTGAGTTTGGAGGGTTCTTGTTATATTTTGGATAACAGCCCTTTATCAAATTTATCTTTTGCAAATATTTTCTCCCAGTCTGTGACTTTTCTTTCTCTTGACAGTGTCTTTCACAGATCAGATTTATTTTTGTATATAACTGTTGATTTTATTCTTTTTATTTTAAATTTTGTAATTTTTAAATTTATTTTAAATTTTCTTTTTACAAGATAAATAAAATTTTAATTTAAGTGTAGTGATAGAAATTTTCTTTTAAAAATAAATGTGTTTAAGTAAAAATGTTAGTATATTAAGAAAATTTTATATATATAAAATAGTTGGTTTTTACTGTAGGGGTAAAGGGAAAAGCTTCCTTTTCAGTCCTCTGAAGAGTCCCTGGAATGGGCTGACCATAGACAGATTAATGCAAGAAAAGGCACACAAATTTATTTAACTTTCATGAACACAGGAGCCATACATAAATATGAGACTCAAAGAGAGGCCAGATGGTTGAGGCTCAAATACTGTCCTCATAGAGTAGAGATACATGGACCCATTATTTTATAAATGATTATCTTTGGAAGATGAGGAGTAGAACTGCATAGGTTATCTTATCATGCAGATTAAGTTTTTTAGGTAATCTCTTGGATATGCTCTCAGAAGACTGGGTTAAAAGTCTGTCTGGTTCTGTAGAGCCAGGAAGAAGCCCAGACCTGAGCCTAACACTTGAGCCCTTCACAGTGAAGGCCTTCACAGGCAAGGCCTACCACAGAAGTCCCCCTGACAGTGTAGTGCTGGCACAGTGATGGCCCCCAGGACCTGTGGATACATCACCTCCCATGGCAAAAAGAACTCTGAATTATGAAGTTAAGGACCTTGAGATGGGAAATTATCTTGGATTATCCAGGGGACCCAATGTCATCAGAGGATCCTTAGGAGAGGAAGGTGGGAGTGTCAGGGACAGAGAGAGATTGGAAGACCCTGTGCTGCTGGCTTTGAAGACGGAGGAAGGAATCAAGAGCCGAGGGCTGCAGGTACCTGTAGAAGCTGGAAAAGGAGGAAATGGATCTTCCCCTGGAGCCTCCAGAAGAGACTAGCCCGGCTGCCACCTTGACTTTAGCCCACTGAGGCCCATTTCGGACTCTGTCCTCTAGAGTATGAGAGATTAAATATGTGGTTTAAAAAATAAATAAGATAAAAAATAGAAGTCTGTCTCCTCATTGTGAAACATTTAGTTTCTTCTCTTTTCAGGTGATTCATCTTTCTTAGTTAATTGATGAGATTTCTAAAGAGGATGTTTAAAGACAATTGCATTTCTTTTAGAAGATGTTCCCTCTCTCTTTTTTTTAAAGCAAGTCCATATCATCTGCATAGAAGATGTTTTCTCAGTCAAATACAAGCTTCCAAATAGAGCCCGTCTAGGTGCTTCCGGAAGGAAAAAGGATCAGAGAGAAAGGGTGTTGGTGCTTTGGGAAAAAGGATCAGAGGGACAGAGGACAAGGGAAGGTTAGAGAGATACCTTGGTTCTGAGGCTTATTTCTGAGGCCTTTCAATTTTTTTAAATTCAAAATACTCAGCATGCCAAAGCATCATATATTGGGGTATTGTTTTTTGAGCTCAATGTCACCTATGGCAGAAATCCTGTGGGCAAGATTAGAGTCTGCCCTAGATGTTCCAGCTGTTAATAAGAAGGAAGGGGGTTGACCATGGCCTCATTCTTGGAGGTTCTGGGCACTTCACCCCTCCCTACCCCCCAATCCCACCCCCAAGCTAGAAACTAGCTCTCAGATACGGCTCCTTGACAACAAAGAGTCCCGGGGGCCGTGGCTCTGTAGAGAGTTCTGTGCTTGGTCCCTTTCCTTGCCCCACACATACCAGCAGGAAGTGATGGATTCCTGGTTGATCACTGCATGGAATACACATCTATGGCAACGTTTCTAGCAGCACTATCATTGTCTCAAATCTCTTGTCTGAACATGAGCTTGTTCTCCTGCACCATCGAAGGTCATGTCACCTGCTCTGGAATCACTGTGCTCATGCTGAACCAGCTAGAAAGGACAAGCTTGCTGCCTTGGCCCAGCTCTGTGGAGTTGGAGCCCCTTGCTTCTGTCTTATGGATTCCTTCCTCCATGTTTGCCCTTGGATAAAGTGGAACAAACATTAACAATGGTGTTGCCTTGGTCCATGGAAACCAGTTGCCCCTCTCATGTGGCTCTCTATCAACCTGGGGAAGACCCTGGGCCTCGAGGCCTTCCTGAGTGTTTGTGAAGCCCTGGAGGGCATGGGGCAGTGGGCTTCCCAGCATTTCTCCCTTGCCACCAGACGGGTGAGGGGACTTTGTAGTAGAAATCAGAGGCTCCTACTTCCTCCCAGCACCATCTAACTAGGGATTAAAATTAAACAAAGAAATTCTAGTCTGTTTGTAGAGACTAGAATCATCTTAATAGTATCTTGGCTATTAATTTGTGAAAAAGGAGATGTTATCAAGAGGCCACACAGTAGACAAGGGAGCCTACTAGAAGCTGGAGGGGCATTTTCTATTGGTCTTCCTCACAGGATGGGGATTGGAGGCCTCTGCATGGCCAGCCTGTGTGGTTGCAGCTGCAGATGAGATATTTGTTAAGGAGAGGCCCCCACATGTGGACCCTGGTCTCTTGTTGAAAAGCACAAGCTGGAGGTGAGAAAACTGAGATTTGTAAACCGGAAATATTCTGATACTGTCCTTTCTTAGCTCCTCTCCATCCCTGAGCACCTCCCCTCGTAGTTTCCCTAGAACCTTTACCAGAGCTTGGTTTTAGGGTTTTAAGTTCCTAGATTTAGGCTGGCCAGTTTGCTCAGTTGGTTAGAGCACCATCTTATAACACCAAGGTCATGGGTTATAATACCAAGGTCATGGGTTAGGATTCCTGCACTGGTCAGCAGCAAAAAAAAAAAAAAAAAAAAAAAAGCCTCAGATTTAGTGGAAATGAATCCTGATCATCTTCTGATAAGAACATTGTTGTCAAACAGTCCCACCTTATTTTCACCTGTTTGGTGGCATTAGCTACCAGAAAAAAATTTTAAAGGAAGGCAAAACTCAAAACTGATCCTTTCTCCACACCCTGATGTCACCTTCCAGGGCCAACTCTGATGGCTCTCCTGTAATGTTTCTCAGAAAAAATGGTGGTCACTGTTCCTCTATGCATGACTATAAGTTTGCTCAAAGGCTTTGAAGAGTGTGAGGATCAGCCATTCACCTTATCTCTGAACAAAACGAACACACAAAAACATTTAAATTTTATTTTCTGATTACACAGGTATCAGAAGCTACTCACCAACATTTTATGAAATACATAAAAACAACAACAACAAAATAAAATCACTTTAATCCTATTCTTAAAGAATATTTATGAATGTTTTAGAATCATATGTAATATGTTCTTAATAAATACACATTTCTGTTCTTCTCTGAGGAAATGAAGGTTCTAGGAAAATTGCTTAAGAAATAGGAAAAAGAAAAGAAGCCCCTGGGAGTCATTTGAACAATTGTGGGCCCCCAGGTGAGATTAATTGTTCTTTTAGAATCAAAGATTATTTTTAGAAAGTACATTAGTAGAAAATTAATACTGGATTCCAGACATAGTGAATTTTTGAGGGAGGTGCTATATATTTTTGTTCATTTATTAATATTTTTGAGTGCTATTTGAGAGCACCTTTAAGTTACATGGAAAGAATTTGGATCGTCCTTTTAAGATTTGTTATCCTAGACAGGAACGAGGTTCAACCTAGATGTAGTTATTTTCCACAGTTGCGGCAAGTCCTTTCTGTTTCCTCTACTCATCAACCTAGAGAATAGTTATGAGTAGTTTTGAATAATATATATTATTTCATCTATAAGTACACATTTTGTGCTTCACTGAGGAAAGGATGGTGAAAGGAAAATTGGTTAAGAAATAAAACGCAAAACAAATGAACAAACAAAAATAACTAGGGGGTGTTAAAAAAAAAATAATCATGAGCTCCTGGGAGAGATTAGTGGTGCTTTTGGTCGAAAACTATTTTTAGAAAGGACAGTTGTAGAAACTTAATAGCATCAACCACCAGAAATATATATACAGGTACTACGGAAGGTTTAGAGATCAGGTAATAATTCCTTTTCCTTCTTGCATCCC
>NW_007741573.1:14029-15433 GCF_000696425.1 Galeopterus variegatus | reverse complement strand
GTTCTTTTAGAATCAAAGATTATTTTTAGAAAGTACATTAGTAGAAAATTAATACTGGATTCCAGACATAGTGAATTTTTGAGGGAGGTGCTATATATTTTTGTTCATTTATTAATATTTTTGAGTGCTATTTGAGAGCACCTTTAAGTTACATGGAAAGAATTTGGATCGTCCTTTTAAGATTTGTTATCCTAGACAGGAACGAGGTTCAACCTAGATGTAGTTATTTTCCACAGTTGCGGCAAGTCCTTTCTGTTTCCTCTACTCATCAACCTAGAGAATAGTTATGAGTAGTTTTGAATAATATATATTATTTCATCTATAAGTACACATTTTGTGCTTCACTGAGGAACGGATGGTGAAAGGAAAATTGGTTAAGAAACAAAACACAAAACAAATGAACAAACAAAAATAACTTAGGGGTGTTAAAAAAAATCATGAGCCCCTGGGAGAGATTTGTTGTGCTTTTGGTCGAAGACTAATTTTAGAAAGGACAGTTGTAGAAACTTAATAGCATCAACCACCAGAAATATATATACAGGTACTACGGAAGGTTTAGAGATCAGGTAATAATTCCTTTTCCTTCTAAAACTTTGCATCCCCAGAGGTGAACCTTTAGGCGAGAAATACATCAGGAAAGGGAGGCATCCATATTTAATTATTAAGTTTTGGTGGAGTTGGATATGATGTTTTCATTTAAAAATGCTCTTTATCATTTCTTCTACTATTGTGGATTTTATGTTGTTATAATTTATAAACAGTAATAAAAGGAGGAAAAGTGGTTTTCTTTCTTTTTTTTTTTAGAAGATGACCAGTAAGGGGATCTTAACCCTTGATTTGGTGTTATCAGCACCAGGCTCTCCCAAGTGAGCCACAGACCGGGCCTAGAAAAGTGGTTTTCAAAGAAGGCTTGGGAGCAGGCACTATTCTGTTGAGGTCGGTGTCAAGAAAAGATTTCACTTAATGACTGGTACCCATTCCACCAAGCTTCTTATTCTGATTTTTAATCTTTCAGCAAGATGTTTTGTTTTCCCACAGACATCTTCTAATATTCGTTCTAGAAGGGCAAGAAGAGGGATGGTTAGCTCAGCTGGTTAAAGTGGGGCCTTGTAACACCAAGCCACCAAAAATAAAAAAATTAAAAAAAAAAAAAGGTAAGGGCCGGCCCGGTGGCGCACTGGATAGTGCGCCGCTTGGGAAGCGCGGCGGCGCTCCCGTCCGAGGGTTCGGATCCCACATACAGACCGGTTCCCGCTCACTGGCTGAGCGAGGCGTGGGAGCAACACCGAGGGTTGCAATCCCGTTGCCGGTTCCCAGTCCGGTGCGGGGGCAACACTGAAGGTTGCGATCCGTTGCCGGACACGGAAAAAAGACAAAAGACAAAAAAAAAAAAAAAAAAAAAAG
>NW_007741573.1:9671-13916 GCF_000696425.1 Galeopterus variegatus | reverse complement strand
TAAGGGGATCTTAACCCTTGATTTGGTGTTATCAGCACCAGGCTCTCCCAAGTGAGCCACAGACCGGGCCTAGAAAAGTGGTTTTCAAAGAAGGCTTGGGAGCAGGCACTATTCTGTTGAGGTCGGTGTCAAGAAAAGATTTCACTTAATGACTGGTACCCATTCCACCAAGCTTCTTATTCTGACTTTTAATCTTTCAGCAAGATGTTTTGTTTTCCCACAGACATCTTCTAATATTCGTTCTAGAAGGGCAAGAAGAGGGATGGTTAGCTCAGCTGGTTAAAGTGGGGCCTTGTAACACCAAGCCACCAAAAATAAAAAAATTAAAAAAAAAAAAAAAGGTAAGAATACTCACTGAAGCCCACATACCAAATATTTAATACCTATAATTCTAGTTAACCACTGTCAATACATATTTTTTACCCTCCCTCTGACTAGTATATGCCTCATATTGACACAGGAGGCTGGGTAGAATTTGAAATTGTTGGACCTTGTCATAGTGTAGGCATGGTTCCTCCTGGGGGGAAAAAAAACCTGAAGAAAAGCTGGTGGTCCCTGGTTCAGGTGGATAATTTGGGGACCCCTTATAGGAGCAGCTCTAGGAGGTGGGAAACCACACAGACTTCTCTGACTGTGAGGCTGGTCTGGACTCTTGTGGAGGAGACCAGAGAGAAGTGCTCTCCTGCCTTTGCCCCAGTGCGTAGGCAGCACTTTCACCCTGCATTGTTTGTTTCTGAAGTTAAGAAGGGAGAATGCTCTGTCCAGTCACCTCTACAGAAAAAGCGCCCTCCTGCAGCTACTAGTCTCTCACCTCTCTTCTTCCAGATTCCCTGGGCCCACCCCTCCTCCATTTGACTGACTTCTATGCACTGAAGTTGATGGCAGGTGATTTGGGGGACTTGCGGCTTCTAAAAGTGTACACCCCACCCTACCCATACCCTGCCCTGTGAACCTATGCACTTGCCCAGCTGGGTCTCCTTCCCATAGGGACACTTTTCCTGCTGAGCCCCTTCCCTCTGCCCCCAGAACCAAATGGCATCTCCTGTCCTATCCCTGGAAGGCTTAACCCAGGGAAACTTCCAGATCTCAGAGGAGTCAGGCAAAGGAATGATGGCCTTATGGGTGCTGAGCTTCTCACAGATATAAAGCGGAGTGCTGGAATCAGAGGCTCCTTCCTTACCTTCTCTCCTCCTGGCATTGCTTGCTGCTCCTCAGAGCCTTATTCTCTCACCCAGCTCAGGCTGTTGCTGGACACTGTGGTCTCTGCATAGCTGAAGTGGATCTCAAAGGACTCCTGTCTGCACAAGGTCTGAGCTTCTCCAGAATTCACAGCTTGGTTTCCCATGACTGCATGAAGGATATCTGGAGCTAATGGTAACTAGAAAGAGGTTTATTTCAAACTAGGAAGAGGAGTTTTTCAAGGGTCTGATGTGGCATCTCACCCCACACCAAAAGCGGTGGAAAAGATGGGTTGAGATCTAACCCTGCCATTGTTACCTTCTCAAATAGAAGTAAATTTAAATTTATGAGTATGCCGCGCATTACACTACCCTGGCCCTGGATGTGTGTGAGCTGGGGCTCCCTATTCTCCCCAGCCTTTCTCTTCTTTCCCCAGAACCAAATGGCATCTCCTGTCCTATCCCTGGATGGCTTAAGCCAGGGAAACTTCCAGATCTCAGAGGAGTCAGGCAAAGGAATGATGGCCTTATGGGTGCTGAGCTTCTCACAGATATAAAGCGGAGTGCTGGAATCAGAGGCTCCTTCCTTACCTTCTCTCCTCCTGGCATTGCTTGCTGCTCCTCAGAGCCTTATTCTCTCACCCAGCTCAGGCTGTTGCTGGACACTGTGGTCTCTGCATAGCTGAAGTGGATCTCAAAGGAGTCAGGTCTGCACAAGGTCTGAGCTTCTCCAGAATTCACAGCTTGGTTTCCCATGACTGCATGAAGGATATCTGGAGCTAATGGTAACTAGAAAGAGGTTTATTTCAAACTAGGAAGAGGAGTTTTTTCAAGGGTCTGATGGGGCATCTCACCCCACACCAAACGCAGTGGAAAAGATGGGTTGAGATCTAACCCTGCCATTGTTACCTTCTCAAATAGAAGTAAATTTAAATTTATGAGTACGACGTGCATTACACTACCCTGGCCCTGGATGTGTGTGAGCTGGGGCTCCCTATTCTCCCCAGCCTTTCTCTTCTTTAGCCCTGAGCTGAGTTGGACAACGCCAAACAGAAAATCTTATTTACTGCCCTTGTTGGGAGTTCAAGGGAGGCTTGACCTAGAGTGTGAGGAGCAGGAGAAATCTCCATACTAAAGCAGGGGCCAAAGTTGTTCTTATATTAAATTCTTACATTAAAACACAAAAATAAATTTATAAATAAAATAAAGCACTTCCCACATGACAGAATTTAATTAAACAAAGACACAAAATATTAAAAGTTTTCGAAAATATAGGTTAAAACCATTAACTGATAAAATCTTCCTTTCTACCTTTTAATAAGTTAAAACTAAAAGTTCTTGACCACCCTCCCCCCCAATTTAGATATAAAGTCAGCAGAAAGGGGGTTCGTTTGTTGTAAAACTAGTGTCTGTTGATGAGATGATGTTTGCAGAGGTTTGTTTATGGAGATTAACAAGGGTATTAAATTAATCCTTTGTTTTGAAGAAAACTGATCATCTGTATTAGCACCTATCTTCAGACCCCTGAAATGTAATCTCTTGGAAGAAATGGGTGTGGTCTTCGGAGACTCAAAAAAAGACCATTCCAGGAACCAAGCTCATTCTTCCACAGAACAGGGAGGCTTTGGAACAGGTTTGCTGAGACTTCTGAAAGATACTGCCACCACACTGTGAGGTCCTGATCACTGAGCTGACTTCATGTTATTAGTTCTGTAGCAAGCATTGGTTAGACCACAGATATATTTCTTAGGTAAGTACCTAATTTACAGAAGAGGAGCTCCCCACTATTTCCTGAAACCAAAACTAACAAAATGTCTGAATTTTAACTTATCAGAAAACTCACGTTGTTTCTATGAAATGATTATATTTGCTGAATTTTAAAAATGACTTCATTCCTTTAACCTATTTATGAATTAAACTATTTTGTCTTCTTGTCTTTCTACATGTCTTTGGAATTAATTAATTTGATAATTTCTGGTCTATTACTTGATGTATTCTTTGACTGTATGGATTATAAGGACTCAGAATATAGTGTCTACATATTTTGAAATTTTTTACTTAGTACAGGTAAATGGGTTAGAAGTATTTTATTATCTATCTATCTCAAGTATGTTGTTGTGTCAACCAGTATATTCCCAAATTGACAGTGCCAGGAACAATAAATAGGCAAGAAAATGCTTGTTGATTGAATTTACATAGTTGCTTAGAAAACAATGGTTGTTTTTGCTTATCGTATCTTGCAGAGTAAAGGTTTGATTTTGGTCAAAGGTTTAAGTTCTGACTGCAATACTTACTGTGATTTTGGACAAGTCATCATGATCGGGTGTTTGTGACAATGAAGTGAAATAATGAAAGAAAAGCTCAGTTAGCTGTCCTTCCCTAAGCCAATCACTGGCGAGTAACATTATGATTGATTTTCAGACCAGTCAGGATTCACCCCCTGAAGCTACAGATTGGTCCAAGCAATTTAAAGGACACGAATACCTCAGAAAAATGGAAGTTCTTTTATATAGGAAGAAAGAGTTTGAGGATGTGGATGTGTATTGGTTAGGCAACCAATACAGTTTTCTACAGAGCTGTATCTTTCTTTGTGCTTCAGTTTTCTATTTCTGTCGCCTGAAAACTAAAGTCTGATCTGCTCCAGTATTATTATTGAATCATAACCTAATTCAAACTTTGCTTAGACCTTTGTCTCTCCAGGACAGAAGAATAAGTTCTTCTGGTTTTCTTCCCTCAGAAAAATGAACTCAGACATCCCACAAGTCTTCCAGAAAGAACTCACCTGCCTCATCTGCCTCAACTTCCTTCTAGACCCAGTCACTATAGACTCTGGGCACAGCTTTTATAGACTCTGTCTTTGCCTTTTTTGGCAAAGAGTCTCTATTCCTGCCCATTTCCCAATGTGCAGAGAACCATCACACAAGATAGCCTTTAAAATTCATATTCTTCTGAAGAATCTGATGGCCATTGTCAGAAAAGCCAGTCTCTGGCAATTCCTGAGCTCTGAGGAACACATGTGTGGGACTCACAAGGAGGCAAATAAGATCTTCTGTGAAGAGGACAAGAA
>NW_007741573.1:8472-9661 GCF_000696425.1 Galeopterus variegatus | reverse complement strand
AGGGGCACGAGGCTCACAGACACTGTTCCACTGAAGGGGCTGCTGACGAATACCGGGTAAGTGGTGGCTCTGAGCGCGATATGGAAGCTGGAAGCTTGTATAGCTGAGAGATTATAAGGGCAAACAGGATCATGATGATGATTAATTCATTCTTTACTTAATGTCAGGTACTGTTCTCTGCACCAGTGACAAAGCCATCAGTAAAATACACAAATATACCTGCTTTTATGCGGTTTGTGCCCAAAGGGACGGTGTTAAGTAAATGGCCATTATTATTTTGACTTTACAGTATAATGCTCAACGCGCTGTAAGGCTACCAAAACTACAAGTGAGAAGAGGCCTTGATATAGGAAATATATTTGATAATACTGGACAAATAAGTAGGAAAATAGTACATTGGAAATACCAAGGGACTTGAATCAGTAGACCTAGTTTTTGAGGCAATATGTTTATCTGAAACTTAGCCACATCACGTGAAATCTTTGTTAAGTCTCTCTAGCCAAATGATTACATTCCATGTTGTGGTTCTACAGTTTGAAATCTCTCAGACTCGATAATTATTGAGGGCAAGAAATGAAATACTTTAATCGTTCTACTCTCTCTAATGTACTTATAACTGACGTTCCTTTCCTCTCTCCATCAGTTTGTGTCTGAAATCTATGGTGACATGTATTCGTTTCTCTGATGCTCAAATTCAAAGTTCTTTTGCAGGAGAAACTTTTAAGAAAAAATTTTTAAGTATTCTAATATATTTATTAATGGTTCATAAATTTTCACTAAAACATTATTTTGTTATTAATTTTGAATATAGTAATACAATGAGAACAGTGTTATTATATGTGCTTTTTTAAGAAAAGTATCTTGATTTAATGTTTAGTGATGGAGTGATTTGCAAGTCGGGTTCTAATTTCAGTTTATTTAGGTATCTAGTTTTAGAGGCTGTTACACTGACAAAAAAAACTCTTTCTCTTTTCTTCTTCTTATTAGAATATTCTTTATTACAAGTCATAATTTCTCTTTATGCCCTTTACCTGACCTGTCCCTCCCCAAACCTCTTCTCTCCCTCTCCCCATCTCCAGTAACCTTAGGTTCGTTCTCTCCTTCTGAAAGTTGGATGAATTGTCATGGTTCTTTTTCTTTCTCTTTCTTTCTTTCTTTCTTTCTTTCTTTCTTTCTTTCTTTCTTTCTT
>NW_007741573.1:2054-7977 GCF_000696425.1 Galeopterus variegatus | reverse complement strand
TTCTTTCTTTCTTTCTTTCTTTCTTTCTTTCTTTCTTTCTTTCTTTCTTTCTTTTTTCTTCTCTCTCTCTCTCTCTGTCCTTCCTTTCTTCCTTTCTTTTCTTTCTCTCTCTCTCCCTCACCCCCCCCCACCCTTAGCACTCAGTTATAAGTGAGAACATGTGGTATTTCTCTTTCCTACTTTGCTTATTTGGCTTAACATAATTTTCTCCAGACTCATCCATATTGCTGCCAATGGCAGAATTTCATTCTTTTTTATGGATGAGTAGTACATACCACATTTTCTTTATCTAGTCATTTGTCGATAAACACTTAGAATGGAAAGACAGCCTAAGAAATGGGAGAAAATATTTGCAAACTATACATCTGACAAGGGATTAATATCCATAATATACAAAGAACTCAACTATATAGTAAAAATCAAATAATCCAATTAAAAATGGGCAAAGGAGATGAATAGACACTTTTCAAAGGATGACATAAATGGCCAACAGGTACACAAAAAAGTGTTCAGCATCACTAGTCATCAGAAAAATGCAAATCAGACCACATTGAGATATCATCTCACCCCCATTTATATTAAAAAGACCGAGAATAACAAATGCTGGCGAGGATGCAGGGAAAGGGGAACTCTTCTACACTGTTGGTGAAACTGTTAATTAGTACAGCCACTATGGAAAACAGTATGGAGCAACCATACTGCAGATAGAGCACACAACTACAGATGGAGCAACCGTATGATCCAGCAATCCCACTACTGGGTATACCCAAAGGAATGGAAATCATAATGTTGAAGGGATACCTACATTCCCAGGTTCATTGCAGCTCTATTTATATCATGATATTTTAAAATTCCACCCATTGGGCCGGCCCGGTGGTGCACTGCTACAGTGCGCCGCTTGGGAGCGCAGTGGCACTCCCGCCGAGGGTTCGGATCCCACATACAGACCGGTTCCCGCTCACTGGCTGAGCGAGGTGCGGGTGCAACACTGAGGGCTGCGATCCCGTTGCCGGTCCCGGTCTGGTACGGGTGCGACACTGAGGGTTGCGATCCTTTGCCAGACACGAAAAAAGACAAAAAAAAAGGAAAAATAAAATAAAATAAAATAAAATTCCACCCATTAATTGTTGGAGATTGGTCTTCATGTGTTCAGTGCTAATTTAAAATGTTTTAACCGTTGTTAGTAGTGACTTCAATACCTAATATCTCAAGGTTCAATATGCACATTGAGTGAAATTAATCATTACTAAAAGCACATATCTCATAAGTGGAAAGACTAGAATTCAAAGTCAGGACATATGATTTCAAAGTCAGTGCAGTAAATCCTTACTTAAAGTGTGATTCACAACCAAGTGCATCTTCTGGGATCTTGTTATAAATGCAGATTCCCTGGCCCCACTACAGATCTATTGATTCTGAATCTGCTTTTTATCAAGATAACCAGATGATTTGCATGTGCACAAAAATTAAAAAGCACTGTTCTAAAACATGATGTCTAGTATCAAAGAGAATTCAACTTCAAATGGTCTGATTCCTAGACACTTTAAAAAGCCTGAAATGAGTTATATTTGAGAGTGTCAGACAAACACCTGTCTGTTTCTTTTTCTGTTTTTTTTATTGAAACAAACATAATTGATTGTATGTGTCTGTGGGATACAATGAATATCAATATCAAATGTTGAATGTCAATACCTGTGTGTTATATGTGATGCTCAAATCAAGATAATTAGTACACTCAACATTATACAATGTAATCATTTTTCTTTTTGCCTTTAAAAATTTCTCCCTAACCCTTCCTCTCCTTTTCCCACCTCAGGTGGCTTTGGTTCTATTCTCTTCTTTTGAAAGTTCAACAAATTTTTGTGACTGTTATATCTTTCTTTCTTTTAAAAATGTATTTGTTTATTTTTTAGCTCCCACTATGAGTAAGGACATGCAGTACTTTGTGCCTGGCTTATTTCACTTAACGTAATTTGCTCTGAATTTATTCATGTTGCTGGGAATGGCAGAATCTGTCTTTTTTTATGACATAGTAGTATTCCTTTATGTGCATATACCACCAGTCATCTGACGATGGACATTTAAGTTTGTTCCAACTCTTGGCTATTGTAAATAGAGCTATGATAAACATGGGAGTGCAGGTATCCCTTCAACATGATGAATTCCATTCCTTTGGGTATATCACCAGCAGGGGGATTGCTGAATTATGTGGTAGATCTATCTGTGGTTGTCTGAGGAACCTCCACACTGTTTTCCATAATGGGTGCACCAGTTTACAGTCCCAGCAACAGTGTAGGAGGGTTCTCTTTCTCCACATCCTTGCCAGCATTTGTTATTTTTTGTTCTTTTGATACTGGCCAGTCAAACTGGGGTGAGGCGACATCTCATTATGATTTTGATTTGCATTTCCCTGATGCTTAGTGATGTTGAGCATTTCTTCATGTATTTATTGGCCATTTGTATATCTTCTTTCGAGAAATACCTATTCAGTTGCTTTCCTCATTTTTTAATTTGGTTACTTGTTTTTTTCACTGTTAACTTGTTTGAGTTTGTTGTATATTTTGTATATTAATCTCTTGTCAGATGCATAGTTTGCAAATATTTTCTCCCATTCTGCTAGTTGTCTTTTCATTCTGGTAATTGTTTCTTTCTATGCAGAAGCTTTTTATTTTCATATAATCCCATTTGTTTATTTTTTCTTTTATTGCCTATGCTTTTGAGGTCTTATAATGTATTTGTCCAGTCCTACTTCCTCCCGTGTCAACTATGTTTTCTTTTAGGAGTTTTATACTTTCAGGTCTTGTATTTAAATCTTTAATCCATTTTGAGTTGATTTGGGTATATGGTGAGAGGTACAGGTTGAGTTTCATTCTTCTGCACATGGATATCTAGTTTTCCCAGCACCGTTTATTAAAGAGGTAGTCTTTTCCCCAAGGTATATTCTTGGTGACTTTGTTGAAGATCAGTTGGCTGTAAATATGTGGGTTGATTTCTGGGTTCTCTATTCTGTTCAATTGGCTCCAATGTCTGTTTTTATACCAGTACCATGCTGTTTTCATTACTACAGCTTTGTAGAATTATTTGAAGCCAGGTAGTGTAATGCCTTCAGCTTTTTTTTTGCTCATGATTGCTTTGGCTATTCTGGGTCTTTTGTTGTTCCATATGAATGTTAGGATTGTTCTTTCTATTTCTGTGAAGAATGTCATTGGTATTTTGATGGGGATTTCATTGAATCTGTAGATTGCTATGGGTAATATGGACATTTTCATAATGCTAATTCTTCCAATCCAAGAGCATGAAATGTCTTTCTCTATTTTTGTATCCTCTTTAATTTCTTTCAGCAGTGATTTTTAATTCTCTTTGTAGAGATCTTTCACCTCTTCAGATAAATTGATTCCTAGGGGTTTTTTTTTTTTTCTTTTTTGCTGACCATTTTAAATGGACTTGCTTTCTTGATTTTTTTCTGCTAGTTCATTGTTGGAATATACAAATGCTATTGATTTGTATATATTGATTTTGTATCTTGCAACTTTAGTGATTTCATTTACCAGCTATAAGAGATTTTTTTGTAGTCTTTAGGTTTTTCTACATGCAGGATCATGTCTTTTGCAAACAGAGACAATTTGACTTCATCTTTTCCAATGTGGATGCCTTTTCTCTTACCTGATTGCTGTGGCTTGTACGCCAATACTATATTAAATAGGGGTGGTAAGAGTGGGCATCCTTGTGTTGTTCCTGTTCTTAAGGGAAAAGCTGAAAGCATTGGTGATGTTGTTGGTGGTGGGTTTGTCATATATGCCTGTCATTGTGTTGAGATACTTTCCTTCTATATCTAATTTGCTAAAAGTCTTTATCATGAAGCGATGTTGAATTTTGTCAAATGCTTTTTCTGCATATATTGGGACAATCATATGGTTTTTGTTCTTGATTTTGTTGATGTGTTGTATCACATTTATTGACTTTCCTGTCCTTATTTATGTTGAGCTGTCCTTGTATCCCTAGGATAGATAACACTTGAACGTGGTGCATAAGTTTTTTGATGTCTTGCTGTGTTCTGTTTGCTACTATTTTATTGAGGATTTTTACATCGAAGTTCATCAGAAACATTGGCCTATAGTTTTCTTTTTTTATTGTATCATTTTTGCAGGAGAAAGTCTTAAAGCAAGTAAGGATTTTATGGAGAAAGATTGAACAATATCAGGATAATCTAAATAAAGGGAGCATAAAAATGCACCATTTTCTTCTAAGTATGAGACCATGTTACCTTAGAACCAGCTTGAGACAGATATGCTAGAAACATTTCCATTGGGAACTTGAGCTGAGATCCTCATGTGCCATTAGATTCTGTGCTATGTGTATTAACAGGAAAAGCAACCCAAATTTTCAGTGTAATGATTGCTCAGGTTTCAGGAAATGTTTCTCAGATAGGTTCAAAATCAATTCCAGGGGTATTTCAGGCAGAGATTTCTGTAGAAGAACATTTAGAGAGACTGAAGAGTGACCGTCAAGTGATTTTTGATAAATACTGGGAAAGTGAATTCAAAGTGGAGCATAAGAGGAAACAACTAGAAGTATAAGAGGAACTGATGGAAGTGTGCCATAAACCAGGTGCCAACTAGAAGTATAAGAGGAACTGATGGAAGTGTGCCATAAACCAAGTGTAGAGCTGCTACAAGTAAGGACTAAGGATGCGTTTTGAAGTATTTTATATTAGTTGATGTTCACATCTTTGCCCTCAAATTGTTATTTGCTACTAAGGATATATTACTTCATCTCCTGAGTCTATGGTGAGGATTTTTCCCACTTGGGAATAACAGAGATAGACTGTACCTCCTAACCTAACCATCAACACCAAGCTTTCCAGAACTGTGAAAGTGGATTCCCCAGGGAATATTCCCTTCTAGACTACCCCCTTATCCAGCTCACTTGTCTGAAAACCAACAAGGAGCAACTTACTCATGGAAATTTAATTCTTGTCTTCATTGAGTAATGTGTAGAAATTCGAAACAAGCTAATATTTATTTCCTCTTTCTGTATGGAAGTCGTAGTTTTGAAATGCTCTCAATTTGACACATATTATATATATTGGGGACAAGCCCTGGGATAGGCCACTTTGCAGACAGCTGGTAGTTTGTAGCAATGCACAGTCATTAATGTCCTTTTGTCTCTTCATTCACCCTCAAGATTGTGAATTCATCAAGAATCTAGATTTTTGTCAGTATGTTTTTCTGGGATTATCCTTAGATATGAAAACGAATTTGTGAGGAGGGTTGTGGTCATGGTAGTTGTTAGCTTTCTGAACTTTCCTAAACCCAAAGTCTGGGTAAGCAGAATAGCCAATTTCTGCAGAAGTCTAAGATTTTCTTTTTCTCTTTACAGGATTTTGGAGACACACCGACATGGTAAGTTTGCTCCTCAGTGCAAACTGGAGCACCATGAGTGCTATGAAGAAGATCAAGCTGTTTCTAACAAAGTGAAGACATAATTTATTAAGAAATTAAATTGTGAGTGTGTGTGCCTGTGTTCATGTGTGTATTCTTGAATATGTCTTCCTATTCTCCTTTATCAGAAGTTGCTCTTTTTTTTTTTACCCCCTGTGTGGCTCAGGGAGCCATGTTTTGATGGCTCAATGCAGAAGTTTCTAGAAGATAGCTACCTATGTTTTCAGGATTCAAAATCATAAACATATTAAGGTGTATAGATGACTTTGTTCCAGATGGTAGGTGAGAGAGGCAAGTACCTCTGAGAGGTAGGGGGTGGAAGTAGGCAAAGAAGAATTGTAAAGAAAAAAAAAAATCTTTACGAATGAAACAACTCCATCCCAAGATTATGGAGGTACATACACAAAAATATCATGGAAGGTTTATTTATTTATTTATTTATTTTCCTTTTTTGTCTTTTTTACTGACCGGTAACGGGATCA
>NW_007741573.1:0-1105 GCF_000696425.1 Galeopterus variegatus | reverse complement strand
CCAGCCCTCACAGGTTCTGATGAATCACTTTCAATTGAAATCTGTCATTTCTTAAACATTGACTCCAGAAAGATTAACTAAGTGAACCTCCCTTTCTGCAGGAGTAAGTGTGCACAGCTGCACATGCCCCAGCTTGTGAATCCAGAGCTCAGTGTGTGGTCCATCACTGGACTGATGAGCAGGCTTGACTGTTTACAAGGTGAGGTTCAGCCCATCGGTGGGATCACCGCACAGTATCTTCAGTAATGGTTTCTATGGGCAATCTTTCCCTCTTTAATAATCTTTTATTTAGGAGAAGAGAGCAGACTATGAATAGGCATTTATAGTCATAGTTGTACTATCAAAATATGGACAAAACTAAATGAGAGATGTGTTTCAGTCCTGTAATAAATTACTTAGGAAAAGGAAACACATTGAAAAAGGGCTCCTCGAGTCATAGAGCTATTCTCTGACACAATGTCAATTGTTCAATGAGTCATAGAGAATACAATGTCAACTGTTCAATGAGTCATAGTGAAGTTAGTATTAATTCAGCACATTCCAGTTTCAAGTCAGTGCAGTTAATTGTGGCAGGGTTAGTAGTGTTTTATTTTTAAATATTTTTCAGTTCAAGTTTCATAGTAATTGCATTTGTAACAATGTGCATTTTAATTGATGTAATTAGAAAAATACACAGGTAATTTTATATATGTAAATGCAGAAACCAAGAATTTACAAACAACAATAAAACAATTTGGTGGTTGATGAAGCCTTTATATAGAACTATATTATAGACCACAATTAGTCTAGTAGGGAAAAATGGTCGATGAAGCCTTTATTTATTTATTTATTATTTTTTTTAAAGATGACCGGTAAGGGGATCTTAACCCTCGACTTGGTGTTGTCAGCACCACGCTCAGCCAGTGAGCGAACCGGCCATCCCTATATGGGATCCGAACCCGTGGCCTTGGTGTTATCAGCACCGCACTCTACCGACTGAGCCACAGGGCGGCCCTTGATGAAGCCTTTATATAGAACTACATTATAGACCACAATTAGTCTAGCAGGGAAAATAACAGGCCTGACGAGAAACCAGGCATAAAAGCCATTAAATTCTTAGTAGGAA
>NW_007741572.1:23835-24833 GCF_000696425.1 Galeopterus variegatus | reverse complement strand
ATTTCTGCTTTTTATTGGTCACTGTACATAAGTACCTGACACTTACATAGTGCTTATTATGTGCCAGGCATTATTTTAAATCCTTTAGTAATTTTTTTTTTTAACCTGGTAAACTTGTTTATTAATTTAAGTTACCTGTCATTTGGTGTCTCTTGAATTTCCAATGAAGGTAATTGTATCACCTACAGTTATTGACTCTCCTCTTGCTTTCTATTTAAAATCTATTTATTAATTTTTTTCATATTACCTATTTGGTGCCTTTCTTTAATGAAATCATTTTTTCCCCTGTGTGGTTTGTCACTCTTGATTGCAGGTTTATATTTGCATTTGAGAATTCCTCTTCCCCTGCCTTTAATGTTGGAGCACAGATGGTTGGAATCTGGCAGTACAGAATCCTTCAGTGAAGGAATGAGGATTTTTTCCCGTCCCTTTTGGTGTTGTCAACCATGTGGAACAACGTATTGCTTCTGTGACCCAGTTATTCATACTAACTTCTCCAGTGCAGGAGCCCCTCACACTGCAAACCTTGGTCTTCATATGCTCCGAACGGAGATTTATACTGCTGGGCCACGTGTGTGTGTGTGTGTGTGTGTGTGTGTATGTTTGTGTTTGTGTATGTGTGTGTGTGTGTACTGCTTGGCCGTGTGTGTGTGTGTGTGTGTGTGTGTGTGTGTGTGTGTATGTTTGTGTTTGTGTAGGGGGTGTGGAAACAGGGCCAACCTGACCGACTGTTTTACATTCCATCCCTAAGCAATCACCTTAATAATTGTCCTGGATCCCTACTCCTCTTTATTTTCATCGATTATGAGTTAGAAGATTGTCAGGAACTAATCTCACCCATATCAGCCATCTTTTCTAGTTCCTATCTTATGCTAAAATTTCCTTCCTCAGTTTAATCCTAACCGATTTCATTTAGGCAGGTATAAACATTTCTGGTTTTTTAATGACATTCCTTCTTATTTTCCAGCATGGTTAATAATTTATTCTTTAATTTAAAA
>NW_007741572.1:16306-23100 GCF_000696425.1 Galeopterus variegatus | reverse complement strand
GCTCAGCCAGTGAGCGGGAACCGGTCTGTATGTGGGATCCGAACCCTCGGCGGGAGCGCAAGCGGCACACTGTAGCAGTGCGCCACCGGGCCGGCCTACTGTTTTCCTTATTTCTCGTTATTTCTTATGGGCTCAACTGCCAGTAAAACATATGTTAATGACACCAGTAATGAAAGAATGTTGGTATTTTTCAATCTCAGATCAAACATATATCCAAGAAACACTGAATTGAATAAAAATAAACTATTATAATAGGCTATGCTATATAAATTGACAACATTTTGCATTTTTCCAAAACATTCATAAATTATATCACCAAATTTTTTCCACAAACCTGAGACAATTATTGTAATTTCAAATTGAGAAAAATAGGTCTGAGGAGTAACCAAGAGTCGCACTGTTACTATGTAACAGAGAAAGACTCAATGCCCAGGGTAGCATGACTGATAAAAGCACAAAATGTGCAGGCAGACAGTCTGGGTTCAACTTTCACTCCAATTACCAATTAGTCGGGTCACCTTTGCCTTCAAAATATTGCAGTAAATATTAAATTGAAAGAGCTTTGAACTGTTTCAATCACGTAATATGCTCTGTTTCTTGCCTGCTTCCGGGTGGAGGCAGCTGCCCTCGGTTCCTGAAGTCCTTTTGAATTTAGGGATAAGGTCAGAAAAAATAATAGAACTCTCGAAAAGTGAAAATATACACAAACACACACACGCACACATATATAAAAGTATTGTCTAACCATTTGCAGTGGTAGCTCAACCTGGTGCTTTGCAGGTTCTAGACAACACATAATGTTTCAGGAAAACAGTGTTGAAGAAGACAGATACTCCAAAATCTCATGGAGCTTACGTATCAGAAGAGGAAACACATGTTAAAAAAATGGTTATATTAAAACCCAGTCATTATAATTCTAAGGGCATCAAAGCAAGAATCATTTGGCAATATACTACTCAAAGGACTAATAAATACTCAAGTTTAATCATTATGGCTGAAATTTTATTTTTTTGAAGGTTGCCTGCAAAATATTTGCTTTTTAAATTATAGAAAATGTGGTAGCAGAATATTCATGGCTTCTATTAAAAGAATTGAAAACATATAACTGCTTCATTTTCATTTTTCTGTTCAAGGAAGGGAAACAAAGACTCCGACAGGCAGAATAATTAAGGTCTTTGGAGACGAGTAGTCTACTGTGAAGAGGACAGGCCTTCTGTTGTTATGAGGTTCTTGGGTGCAGAGATGGTAAAACAGAGCAAATGTGCATCATTGTGTTCATGGATATGGTAAGTAGTATGTTAAGAAAGCAAAAGTAAATGCTTTCTGTGTATCGATAGGAGTGCTGAATACGAGAAGTTTTTCATTACTTGTGTTTTGTGTTCATGGATATGGTAAGTAGTATGTTAAGAAAGCAAAAGTAAATGCTTTCTGTGTATTGATAGGAGTGCTGAATACGAGAAGTTTTTCATTACTTGTGTCATTAATCTGTTTTACTAGCGATTGAACTGATAAGAAACAGCCTCTGGTTTCTCATGATTAACACTGTATAAAATTATCAAATGCATACTGATTCTAGGCATTTGGGGTATGCTAACGAGCGAAACAGGTAAAGATCTCTGACCTCAAGGTACTTCAAGTAAGTCAACAGGAAATCTCCACTGTTCTCTGCTCATTCTGTCTTTGTGGAGAGAGATGAGGGAGGAACAGGACTGTGCTTCTGATGAGAGTGCTGAGGGCAAACTAAAGATAATGGAGTTCTGGACAAGGAAAAGGACAGCTGTGATGCGCCTCTTACTTGTCCTAGTAGTGTTTGCTGACCTGAAGTATCTTCACAACTTACCCCTCGACAAGCAACTACACTTGTGGGCTCATTTGCAGCCAGGAGAAGATTGTTCAGGCAGAATCACTAACTATCCCATGCATCACAGGCATAATATTCTGTCTCCAGGCAGAATATTCAGGGCATGACAGAGGATGCGTGACTTTTCCAGAGTAATGTTAATGAATTAATGGGAGTTGAAGCCAGATCACAATGGATTGAGAAGTGAAAGATTGTTAAAGAAGTACTCTAAGAAGACTGAATGAGATTTGGTGGCTTTGACTGTCATTAGCACTCAGGATTTTTGTCTCAGGGTTTCTATGTAAGGAGCTTATACGAAGACAACAGCAGACAAAAGAAATGCACTCTTGGGCAGAGTTGCATCTAACATAAACTTGAGAACCAAAGTCAGAACACAAGGTGAAAAATCATGTGTTGACAGAATTAGCCATGATAATCCCGTAATTGCCCCAAATTCAAGAACTTGGCACCCGTTTTTGTTTTTACAATCATATATCAGTTCCTACGACCCTTTGTTAGTCAGTGCTTTCTGTGCCTGTAGAAAATTCCTTAATCCCTCTCTCAGCATATTGAAAAATCCATCAAGTTCACATGTCTGGCCACATGAACCCCACATTTCTTTTCCTCTTTCTTTTTCTTTCTGACTGTCTCAAAAATCTATTGAATCAATTATGTATTATTTTTTTAGATTTGCCAGTATCTGAGGGATCTTCAGAAAGTTCATAGAAAGATTCTTATTATCTTTTAATTTCATTTTTCCACAAATTCTTTGAAGTACCCTCATATACTGACCCTTTCAACTTGATTATACTTAGTATAAGTGATGCTTAGTGTATATACATTTCAATAAGTTAAATGTGTGTACAGAAATCTTCCATTGTAACATTTGAAATTGTCTGGGTAAGCACTGGGTAATGCAGGACTATTTGGTATAAACCAGAATGCAAGTGAGGCCTCGGACTCTATTTCTCTCTTGAGCAGGCTGAGTGCAAGAAGGGACCCTTGCCTGTTTATTGACCTAGCCCAATGATGGAAAGAGAAGCAAATGATCAGTCTGCCTCAGGGGAGCAAGCCCAGTTAGGATACACGACAGGAAGTAGATGCCCAAGAGAGTGTACTGTACATGGATTCAGTTTCAATATTGTTCTGCCCCACTCCCACTACCCCTAAAATATGGTCTAGTTAATATCCTAATATCCTTGGTTCTGAGCAAGCAGATTAGCAAATCTTTCTCTCCTGAGATGGAACAGAAGGGGAGGTGGGCAGAGTATTGGAAACACAGAATCATGAAGAGAAATTTATGACCAGAAGTAAGCATGCCTCTCTCTCCTTAAGTTCCTCATTGCAAATTCATTGTCCTACAGTTACAAAAAACCCCAAATTTTACAATAAAACATGACCAAAGGAAAAACACTTTCTATTATTAATTTTTCAAAGAAAAGTCCCTATGCTTTATAAATGAAAATTATAAAAAAATAAATTCCAAAGTTCTTTGCTCTCCAATGTCATCTTCTGTTCATCTTATTCAGGCTATTCAAATACCTAGTTAGATTCCTTTTTTGAGGGTAGTAGCTAAGTTTGAATCATCTTTTTCTTGAGTAACTATAGGTCCTTGAATCTCAGAAACTGGAAAATATTCCCTTGCTTTCACCCAGTCTCTTACATGTCCTATTTTCTAAAGGATAAAAAGAATAATTGCACATAAAAGAATATTACATAAAATATCTTTCTACTTAAGTTCAGAAAATTGCCTTGGGCAATAACATTTAACGAGCAAAAGCAACATTCCTTTGTTACTATTGCCAGTCACAGAGGTAGGAAAATGGAGAAAGAAAAACAAGAAAAAAAGAAAAAAATATTGTTTTTAATTTAGACTATCAATCAATATCTACCAGATGTCCACAGTCCACAAATCATAAACTAAAACTCAACTGGAAGAAATAGCTCTTTTAAGAAGGTGGAAGTGAATTTACACCTCATTTATATATACTCGTACTACCTAAAAGAGTGGGATGTGAAACTTTCTGCCTGCTTTAAAATTTTATAAACACTGTGTACAGTTTAATTAAGGAATCCTTTTCCCCACTGGTTTATGATAAACCTCTGAATTTCCATTTTCCATTTCCTCTTTGAACCTCATCTTCCTGGCATCATAATACTAAATGGAGTATGAGTTCTTCCACAGTATTTTTGGAGCAGGTCACCCTTGTTTGTAAAAGCTAGGTCTAAACAAACAGTCTTCATTCAAAGTCTTCTGCTCCCCTTTCTGTATGTCTTCATCCCCAGCAGAAGCATCCTAATTTTTAACCCTACATTACAGTGTCTGTCACCATCACCTCGTGTAGTAAAAATTCTTCCCCCAACCCAGCTTTGCTGTGGTATAAATGACAAATACAAATTGTATATAATTATAACATACAACATGATGATTTTTTTTTTCTTTTTGGTGGCTTGCCGGCATGGGGAGCATAATGTTTTGATATATACATGCATTGTGAAATGATGACTACAATCAAGCTAATTAACATATTCATCATCTCACATATTTATCCTTTTGTGTATGTGGGTGGTGAGAACATTTAAGATCTTCTCTCTCAGCTGTTTTCAAGTATACAGTATATTATTATTTACTGTAATAACTATAGTTACCATGTTGTACAATAAGTGTCCAGAACTTATTCCTTCTGTCGAACTGAAACATTGTACCACTTGATCAACATCTATCTCCTCGTTCGCCCATCCCAACCAAAGCCCCTGGCAACCACCATTCTACTCTCCACCTCTGTAAGGTAGACTGTTTTAGATTCCCCTGATAAGAGAGATCATGCAGTATTTGTTTTTCTTTGTCTTGCTTATTTCTCTTAGTATCATGTCCTAAATTCATCCAGGTTGTCACAAATGACAGGATTTCTTTTGCTTTTAAGGCCAAATAATATTCTAACGTGTGTGTGTGTGTGTGTGTGTGTGTGTGCGTGCGTATTAACGTATGTGATGTATTAACATATATGATTTGCAAATATTTTCTCCTATTCTGTCTTCATTCTATTGATTATTTCTTTTATTGTACAGAAGAAGATTTTTAGTTTGATACAAGTCTATTATTGCTTTTGGGGTCATATTTATAAAATCATTGTCCAGATTAATGTTGAGAACATTTTCCCCTATGTTTTCCTCTAGTAGTTTTACAGTTTCAGGTCTTAAGTTTAAGTCTTTAATTTATTCAAGTTGATTTTTGTATGCAGTATAAGATAAGAGTTCAAATTCAGTCTTCTGCATGTGGATATCCAGTTTTCCCAGCACCATTTATTGAAGACATTGTCCTTTCCCTGTTGTGTGTCCTTGGCACCTCTGTCAAAGATTAATTGAACGTGAATGTATGGATTTACTCTGGGCTGTATATTCCATTGTTTTATACATCTGTTTTTATGCCAGTGCTATGCTGTTTTGATTTCTATAGCTTTGTGTACATTTTAAAATTAAGTACTGTAACACTTCCAGCTTTGCTCATTTTTACTCAAGAAAGCTCTGGCCATTTTGAGTCTTTTGCAGTTCCATAGGAATTTTAGGATTGTTTTGCTGTTTTCATGAAAAAATGCCATTGGAATTTTGACAAGGATTGCATTGAATCTGTAGATCATGCTGGTAATATGGACATTTTAACAATATTAAATCCTCCAGTTCATGAGTACATGATATCATTCTATTTATTTGAGTATTTGATTTGTTCCATCAATGTTTTGTAGTTTTCTGTATACAAGTCTTTCATCTCCTTGGTTAAATTTATTCCTAAGTATTTTATTCTTTTTGATGCTATTGTGAATGGGATTATTTTCTTGATTTCTTTTCTAAGTAGTTTACTGTTAATGCATTGATTTTTGTATGTTTTTTTGTATGTTTACTGATTTTTGTATGTTGACTTTATAAACTTCAACTTTACTGAATTTGATGATCGGTTCTAACAGTTACATAATATCATGTAATGTGCAAACAGACGTCTTTCTTTCTGATCTGGATGACTTGTATTTTTCTTTTCTTCTTTTTTTTTTAAAAAAATTATTTCCTTTCTTTACTTTTCTTCTTCCTTTTTTTTTTTGCTGTCTGATTGCTGTGACTAGGATCTACAGTTCTGTATTAAAGTGGCAAGGGTTTGAAGCTTTGTATTGTTTATGAATTTGGAAGAAAAACTTTTGGCTTTTTCCTACTGAATATGATGTTAGCTACGGACTTGTCATGTATGACCTTTATTATGTGGACATACATTTCTTCTATACCTAATGGTTGAGTTTTTATCGTGAAGAAATGTTGAATTTTTTCAAATGCTTTTTCTGCATCTATTGAGATGATCATATGATTTTTATTTTTCATCCTGTTAACTTGCTGTATCACATTTATTAATTTATGTGTGTTGGGGCATCCTTGCATCCAAGGGATAAATCCTACTTGATCATGGTGTATGATCCCTTTAATAAGGTGTTGAATTCAGTTTACTGGTATTTTGTTCAGAATTTTTGCATTTGTGTTCATCAGGGATATTGGTCTGCAGTTTTGTTTTCTTGTTGTCCTGTCTTGTTCTGGTAGCATTGTAATGCTCATGAAACGAGTTCGGACAAGTTTCTTCCTCTTCAATGTTTTGGAAGAGTTTGAGAAGAATCAATGTTCATTCTTTTTCAAATGTTTGGTAGAATTTACCAGTGAAGCCATCAGGTCCTGGCTTTCCTTTGTTCAGAGGTGCTATGGATCAAATGTGTCCCCCAGAAGTTCATGTACTGAAAACTTCATCTCTATTGTAATAGTGTTAAGATAGCAAGAAATCCTATCATGCTATTTGAAAGATGGGACTTTTAAGGGGTAATTAGACTGTGAGGATTGTACTCTTGTAAATTGATTAATCCATTAGTGGTTAAATGGGTGGTCATGGGCATTGTTATGATAGTTTTAAAAGGAGAGCAAGGAG
>NW_007741572.1:12061-15216 GCF_000696425.1 Galeopterus variegatus | reverse complement strand
CTGAAGCTCTCAGCCCCCCACAACCCCAGCTCATGAGCCTGGGGAGCTTCCTGCAGCAGCTCGGTGGTCATCGCTGGGCTGGTTGCAGATGTTGGGGGGCATGGTTAAGGCCCCTGGCCCTCCCTCCATCCCTGGCTGGGGATCCCAAGGGACTCCAATCCTTCTAGGTTTTATAGGTGTTCTTTGGTGATAAGAGACCTTTACTAGTTAATATTAAACTTTGTTTTTGGTCGTGGGTACTTCGTTTTTTCTTTCAGTTCTGTGTTGGATTATTTGCTGTTTCCACCATTTAAACTCTGCCCTGGACCTAATTTGTTGTCCTTTGCTTGCTTCTAAAATGGCAGAACTTCCTGTGGGAACAAGCACTTGAGCTGTGTGGTTGAGTTAAATTGCTATTTTGCTGCTGCTTCCTTCAGGAAGGCTTTTTGTGCAGCTCAGTTTTAATGGTTGACCTTGTATGTACTTCTGGGTCTTGTGAGGTCCAGTACATCTGCGTTGTGTGGAAACTCTGGTTTGGCCCTGAGTCTTTTCAGAAAACTGCACCTTCTGTGGTACTATATTCCTGACCAGTCTCCACTGAGTGGTTCTTTGTAGATTGGGGGGCAGATCAGCTGTCCATGCTGTGCCCCAGTGTTCCCTCACTGAGCTTCTCTCTTCCATTGCCTGCACTCCAAACACTTCCCATGGGATGATCCATGTACAGGTCACTTGTGATGACTCATTGGCCTCTGAGTGGCTCCTTTTTTTCAGTTGTTGTGGCTCCTCATTCCTGTGTGTGTCCACAGAAACCCTGTTAGTGTTTTTGCTGGCCTGAGGGCCACCGAGGCCCACTTCTCCCCTGCTGCCTCCAAGCAACTTTATACAAAGGGCACAGCTGTGGCTTTTGCCAGCTCTTGCTCCCTGCACTCATCAGCTCCAGACTTGAAGTGGCCGGGATTCAAAATGGTGGGAGCGATCCTTTCTTTCTCTCATCACAGCTTCTTCTTCCTTCATGAACTCTGTAGGTCCCTTCTCCACTTCTCTTGAGCTCTAGCAGACCCAGCTTGGCTGTAGTTGCTTTGTAACAGTTGCAAATTGTTGATTTGTGGGAGAGAGTGATGCTNATCCATTAGTGGTTAAATGGGTGGTCATGGGCATTGTTATGATAGTTTTAAAAGGAGAGCAAGGAGGGGGTTAGTTCTGTTGCTCAGCCCATTCTTTCCATGACACACCCTGCATTGCTGTAGCAGAAGGCCCTCACAGGATATGTGCCTTAGACTTCGGACTTACCAGCCTCTGCGACTGTAAGAAATCAATTTTATTTATTTTTAAGTTTATTTATTTATAAATATTATGTTTTTACATTCTAAGATGTTGTGGAGCAGTTGAGGGGGAAGGAAATAGGGTGGGAGTAGGAGGAAGGAGGGGGGCATGGTTGAGGACTGTGGCACCCCTCTTATTCCTGCAGGTGAGACCAGGGGCTTCCAGCAGCAGCTCAGTCATTGCTGGGCTGGATGCAGATGTCAGGGGGTATGGCTGAAGCTCTCAGCCCCCCACAACCCCAGCTCATGAGCCTGGGGAGCTTCCTGCAGCAGCTTGGTGGTCATCGCTGGGCTGGTTGCAGATGTTGGGGGGCATGGTTAATGCCCCTGGCCCTCCCTCCATCCCTGGCTTGGGATCCCAAGGGACTCCAATCCTTCTAGGTTTTATAGGTGTTCTTTGGTGATATGAGACCTTTACTAGTTAATATTAAACTTTGTTTTTGGTCATGGGTACTTCGTTTTTTCTTTCAGTTCTGTGTTGGATTATTTGCTGTTTCCACCATTTAAACTCTGCCCTGGACCTAATTTGTTGTCCTTTGCTTGCTTCTAAAATGGGGGAACTTCCTGTGGGAACAAGCACTTGAGCTGTGTGGTTGAGTTAAATTGCTATTTTGCTGCTGCTTCCCTCGGGAAGGCTTTTTGTGCAGCTCAGTTTTAATGGTTGACCTTGTATGTACTTCTGGGTCTTGTGAGGTCCAGTACATCTGCGTTGTGTGGAAGCTCTGGTTTGGGCCTGAGTCTTTTCAGAAAACTGCACCTTCTGCAGTGCTATATTCCTGACCAGTCTCCACTGAGTGGTCCTTTGCAGATTGGGGGGCAGATCAGCTGTCCATGCTGTGCCCCAGTGTTCCCTCACTGAGCTTCTCTACTGAGCTTCTCTCTTCCATTGCCTGCACTCCAAACACTTCCCATGGGATGATCCATGTACTGGTCACTTGTGATGACTCATTGGCCTCTGAGTGGCTCCTTTTTTCAGTTGTTGTGGCTCCTCATTCCTGTGTGTGTCCACAGAAACCCTGTTAGTGTTTTTGCTGGCCTGAGGGCCACTGAGGCCCACTTCTCCCCTGCTGCCTCCAAGCAACTTCATACAAAGGGCACAGCTGTGGCTTTTGCCAGCTCTTGCTCCCTGCACTCATCAGCTCCAGCCTTGAAGTGGCCGGGATTCAAAATGGTGGGAGCGATCCTTTCTTTCTCTCATCACAGCTTCTTCTTCCTTCATGAACTCCATAGGTCCCTTCTCCACTTCTCTTGAGCTCTAGCAGACCCTGCTTGGCTGTAGTTGCTTTGTAACAGTTGCAAATTGTTGATTTGTGGGAGAGAGTGATGCTGGGGACTGTATATTCTGCCAACTTGACCAGAAGCCAAATTTCGTTTATTTATAAATTACTCAGTTTTTGGTATTCTGTTATAAGCAACAGAAATGGACTAATATAGGATGTATTTGATTATTATTCCAATCTCCTTATTCCTAATTGGGCTGTTCAGATTTTCTATTTGTTCACAATTCAGTCTTTGTGGGGTTTTATGTGTGCAGGAATTTATTCATCTCTTCTAGGTTATCCCATTAGTTGGAGTATGATTGTTCATAGTAATCTTTTACGATTTGTTGTATTTATGTGGCATCAGTTGTAATGAGTCCTTTTCCATTTATAATTTTATTTGTACATTCTCTTTTTTCCCTTAGTCCAGCTAAAGTTTGTCAATTTTGTTTATCTTTAAAAAAAAACAATTCAATTTCACTGATCTTTTCTATTGTTTCTCTAGACTCTGTTCCACTTATCCCTGCTTGATCTTTATTGTTTTCTTCTTTCTGCTGACTTTGGGCTTATTTTATTCTTCTTTTTCTAATTCCTT
>NW_007741572.1:0-10668 GCF_000696425.1 Galeopterus variegatus | reverse complement strand
TCATGGAGAATGTTTCATGTATGCTTGAAAAAATGTATATTTTGCTGTGTTGGATGGAATGTTCTACACAGGTCTGATAGGTTCAATTGGTCTATTATATTGCTCAAATATGCTGTTTCCCTATTAGTTTTCCGTCTGGATAATCTATCCATTGTTGAAAGTGGGATACTGGAGTCCCTTATACTATTATTGTATTGTTCTCTATTTCTCCTTTCAGTTCTATTAATATTTGCTTTACATATTTAGGTGCTCTGGTGTTGGGTGCATATATATTTACAATTGCTATGTCCTCTTGATTAACTGACTCCTTTGTTGTTATATAATGACCTTCTTTGTCCCTAGTCATAATTTTTGACTTAAAGTCTATTTTATCTGATATGTTTAGTCACCTTTGCTCTCTTTCTTCCAATTATCATTTGAATGGAATATCTTTTTCAATCCCTTTACCTTCAGTCTATGCATGTTCTTAAAGGTTAAGTGAGTCTCTTGTAGGCACCATATAGTTGGATCTTGTTTTTAATCCATTTGGCCACTCTATCTCTTTTGATTGAAAAATCTAATTCATTTACATTGAAAGTAATTATTGATAGGTAAGGACTTAATGCTGCCATTTTGTTAACGCTTTTTGGGTTTTTTTTGGCTCTTTTGTAGTTACTTTGTTCCATTTTTCATCTCTTGCTGTCTTCCTTTGTCATTTCATGATATCTTTGTAGTGTTATGCCCTATTTTTTTCTCTTTCTTTTGTGTCTCTATTGTAGGTTTTTTCTTTTTGGTTACTGTGACGCTTACATAAAACATCTTATAGTATAACAGTGTGTTTTAATCTGATAACAGTTTAACTTTGACTACATTCAGAAATTCTATACTTTAACTTCTTCTCACTCTAGATTTTATGTTATTGATGTCACAATTTATATCTTTTATATATTATGTATCCATTAACAAATTATTTTATCTATAGTTATTGTTAATACTTTTGTATTTTAATGCTTATACTAGAGTTTAGGTGATTTTAGCACTACCATTACAATATTGGAGTATTCTGAATTTTACTACATTCTTACCTTTACAATGAGTTTTATAGTTTCATATGTGTTTATGCTGATAGTTAGAATTGTTTTATTTCCACATGAATAATTTTTTATGGCATTTCATATAAGCTGGGCCTAGTGATTATGAGCTACTACAGATTTATTTAGAAAAGTTTTTATCTCACCTACATTTCTGAAGGACAGTCTTCATAGGCACAATATTTTTGGTTGTCACTTTTTTTATTTTAGCACATTGAATATATCATCCCACTCTCTCCTGACCAGCAAGGTATCTGTGACAAATCTGCTGAAAGTTTTATGAGAATTACTTGTATATGACTAGTTGCTTTACTCTTCTAATTTCAAAATTCTCTTTGCCTTTTGTTTTTGTTGTTAATTGGAACATAGTTGTTTGTACATATCTGTGGGGTACAGCATTGCCATTATTAGGTTTGTTAATTGAGACAGTTGATTGTACATATCTGTGGGGTACACTATTGAATACCAATACATGTGTGTAAAATGGGATGTTCAAATCAGTATAATTAGTATATACAACATTATACAATGTAACTGATTTTCATGGCTCTTTCTCAATTCCTCCGTTTCACCCCTCCCCTTCCCTGTTTCCCACCTTTGGTGACAACAGTTCTGTTCTTTTCTTTTTTTTTTAAACTTAATTTTATTTTGTCAATATACAATGTGGTTGATTATTGTCGCCAATTACCAAAACCTGCCTCCCTCCTCCCTCTATGCCCTCCCTCCCAACGACCTCATATCTGTTCACTTGTCATTTCAACTTCAAGGAATTGTAATTGTTGTGTCTTCTTCCCTCCCCACCCCAAGTTTATTTGTGTATTTATTTTTTTATTTTTAGCTCCCACAAATAAGTGAGAATATGTGATATTTCTCTTTCTGTGCCTGACTCATTTCACTTAATATAATTCTCTCTAGGTCCATCCATGTTGCTGCCAATGGCGGTATTTCATTCTTTTTTATAGCAGAGTGGTATTCCATTGTGCAGATATAGCACATTTTCCATATTCACTCATCTGATGATGGACATTTGGGCTGGTTCCAACTCTGAGTATTTGTAAATAGTGCTGCAATGAACATTGGAGAACACATATACCTTCGACTTGATGATTTCCATTCCTCTGGGTATATTCCAAGCAGTGGGATAGCTGGGTCATATGGCAGATCTATCTGTAATTGTTTGGGAAAACTCAATACCATTTTCTATAGAGGCCAAACCATTTTTCAGTCCCACTAACAATGTTCCTTTCTCTCCACAAGCTCGTCAGCATTTATCATTCACAGTCTTTTGGATATTAGCCATCCTAACTGGGGTGAGATGGTATCTCAGTGTGGTTTTGATTTGCATTTCCTGAATGCTGAGTGATGTTGAGCATTTTTCATGTGCCTGTTGGCCATTCCTATATCTTCCTTTGAAAAATGCCTATTTAGCTCTTTTGCCCATTTTTAAATTGGGTTACTTGTTTTTTTTGTTGTAAAGTTGTTTCAGTTCCTTGTAAATTCTCTATATTATTCCTTTGTCAGATGTATATTTTGCAAATATTTTATCTCACTCTGATGGTTGTCTTTTAACTCTATTAATTGTTTCTTTTGCTGTGCAGAGCTTTTTAGTTTGATATAATCCCATTTATTTATTTTTCCTTTGGTTGCCTGTACTTTTGAGTTCGTATTTATGAAGTCTGTCCCAGTCCTACTTCCTGAAGTGTTTCTCCTATGTTTTCTTTGAGAAGTTTTATTGCTTCAGGGTGTATATTTAATTCTTTAATCCATTTTGAGTTGATTTTAGTATATGGTGAGAGGTATGGGTCTACTTTCATTCACCCATATATGGATATCCAGTTATCCCAGCACCGTTTGCTGAAGAGGCAGTCCCTTCCACAGTGTATAGGCTTGGTGCCCTTGTCAAAGATCAGATGGCTGTAGGTGTGTGGGTTGATTTCTGGATTCTCTATTCTATTCCATTGATCAGTATGTCTGTTGTTATGCCAGTACTATGCTGCTTTGGTTATTAGAGCTTTGTAGTATAGCTTGACATCAGGTAGTGTTATGCCTCCAGCTTTATTTTATTTTATTTTATTTTGCTCAGAAATGCTTTGGCTATAAATAGTCTTTTGTTATTCCATGTAAATATCTGGATACTTTTTCCATTTCCAAGAAAAACATCATTGGAATTTTGATGGGGATTGCATTGAATTTGTAGATCACTTTGGGTAGTATGGACATTTTCACAATGCTGATTCTTTCAATCCAAGGGCATGGGATATCTTTCTGTGCTGCCAAACAACTCAAAAAGATTTTCACCCACTGTCTCATGGCGACACTTGCAAATACCAGGACACTGGTGATTTCCTAATCTCCCACCGCCTCTGTGTCACCAGCAATTGCTTCTGATGCACTTCTTTCTGTCTCACAAGTACTTCTTGGTCAAGACCATCCATGACTCTCAGCTAGGCCTTCAGCCCTGACCTTTCTTCCTCAGCCCTTCACCAGCTTTTTGTGGATTTCAGGGTGTTGGTACGACAAAGCTTCTCAAAGAACTCTGAGGATGACGGAGGGGTGAAAACCGATCTGTGGTACCACACCATGGCAGGATCCATGTCCTCACACTGGGGTGTTGGCTCCCCTACCTAGAATTTCTTTTTGGATCAAGTAATGAAGATAAAAAGCTGGTTGAGGGTCCACTTTCTCTCCCTTTCCCACCTCTACGCACACACACACACACACACACACGTGCACACACACTCATGCATGCATACATACAAATACACATGCACACACACAAACATGAATACATGCCTTCATACATACATGCACACAATCGTGCAAACATGCATGCATACACACATGCACAGACATGCATATGCACACACACACAAATACACATTGTTTTAGTCCATTTTGTGTTGCTATAACAGAATTACCTGAGACTGGGTAATTTATAAGGAAAAGAGGTTTATTTGGTTTACAATTCTGGGCAGCTGCATCTGGTGCGGGCCTCAGGCTGCTTCTACTCATGGTGGAAAGTGGCAGGCAGCTGGTGGGTACCAGCAGATCACATGGCGACAGGAAGGGAGAGAGAGGAAGCAAGAGAGAGGAAGCAAGAGAGAGAGAGAGAAGGTGCCAGGGTCTTTTTAATCAACCAGCTCTCGTGGGAACTAATAGAGCGAGAACTCACTCATTAATCCCCCCTCCCCCAGGGAGAGCATTAATCCATTCATGAGGGATTCGCCCCCATGACTCAATCAGTTTCCAACACTGTCACATTGGGGATCAAATTTCCACACGAGTTTTGGAGGGGACAACACATCCAAACTCTATCAACGGTACCCGGCATCTCGGCTCACTTTCTTTCAGTCACCATGTGAGAAGTTGATCCAAATGAGAGATGCGTGTTCTCTTCATTTGATTTTTCATTTATTTTTTGAGTATTAATGCTACATAATACTCGTATAACTTCGTATAATGTATGCTATACGAAGTTATTACGATGTGTTTGGAAGCTTTGCTTCTGTTTCAATCTTTTGGAATAGTTTGTAGAGAATTGGTGTCAATTCCTCTTTGAACGTTTGGTAGAATTCTGCTGTGAATCCATCAGGTCCTGGACTTTTCTTTGTTGAGAGCCTTCTGATAACAGCTTCAATCTCTTTTATTGTTAATAGTTTGTTCAGATTTTCTACATACTCTTGGCTCAGTTTTGGTAGTTTGTATGTGTCCAGAAATTTATCCATTTTCTCCAGATTTTCAAATTTTTTGGCACATAGTTGTTTATAGTAGTTTCTAATGATTTCTTGTATTTCAGAGGTATTGGTTGTAATATCACCTTTGTCATTTCTAGTTTTTTTATTTGGGTTTTCTCTCTTCCTTTTTTACTTGGCCATGCTAATGGTTTGTCAATTTTATTTATCTTTTCAAAAAAAACCCAACTTTTTGATTCATTGATCTTTTGTATCATTTTTTGGGTATCAATTTTATTACATTCTCCTCTGATCTTAATGGTTTCTTTCTGTCTCCAATAAATTTCCCCCTTAATACTGCTTTTGCAGTATCCCACAGGTTTTGGTATGATTTATCATTGTTTTCATTAGTTTCAATAAATTTTTTGATATCCTGTTTGATTTCTTCTTGGACCCATATGTCATTAAGTAGAATGCTGTTTAATTTCCATGTGTTTGTATAGTTTCTAGATTTTCATTGTTATTGATTTCTAATTTTAATCCATTATGGTTTGAAAAAATACATGGGACAATTCCAATTTTTTTGAATTTGTTCAGACTTGATTTGTTACCTAACATGTGATCTTGGAGCTTTTTGATAACATTTTCAATCTCCTTTATTGTTATTGGTCTGTTCAGGTTTTCTATATCTTCTTGGTTTAATTTTGGAAGCTTGTGTGAGTCCAGGAATTTATCCATTTCCTCCAGGTTTTCGAACTTGTTGGCGTATAGCTGTTTATAGTAGTCTCGGATGATTCGTTGTATTTCATTTGGGTCAGTTGTAATATCACCTTTTTCATTTCTAATTTTTGTTATTTGAATCTTCTCTCTTCTTTTTTTTGTTAGCCATGCAAGTGGTTTGTCGATTTTGTTTATCTTTTCAAAAAACCAACTTTTTGATTTGTTGATCTTTTGTATTGTTTTTTGGTTTTCAATTTCGTTAAGTTCTGCTCTGATCTTGATGATTTCTTTCCTTCTGCTAACTTTAGGTTTGGATTGTTCTTGTTTTTCTAGTTCTTTAAGGTGCATTATTAGATTGTTCACTTGCCAGCCTTCCATTTTTCTGAGGTAGGCGTTTAATGCAATAAATTTCCCCCTTAGTACTGCCTTTGCTGTATCCCACAAGTTTTGGTATGATGTATCCTTATTTTCATTAGTTTCAATAAATTTTTTTATTTCCTGTTTGATTTCTTCTTGGACCCATGTATCGTTAAGTAGAATGCTGTTTAATTTCCATGTGTTTGTATACTTTCCAGTGTTTTGTTTATTATTGATTTCTAGTTTTAATCCATTGTGGTCTGAGAAAATACATGGGATAATTCCAATTTTTTTGAATTTGTTGAGACTTGATTTGTGTCCTAATATGTGGTCTATCCTGGAGAATGATCCATGTGCTGATGAGAAGAATGAATATTCTGAGGTTGTTGGATGGAATGTTCTGTAGATATCTGCCAAGTCCAATTGGTCTAGAGTATTGTTATGATCTTGTGTTTCTCTGCTAATTCTTTGCCTAGTTGATGTGTCCAATATTGACAGTGGGGTGTTCAGGTCCCCTGCTATTATAGTATTAGTGTCTATTTCCTTTTTTAGTTCTAATAGAGTTTGTTTTATAAATCTGGGTGCTCCAACATTGGGTGCATACATATTTATGATTGTTATGTCTTCTTGATGCATCAGTCCTTTTATCATTATGTAGTAGCTCTCATTATCTCTTTTTATGGTTTTTAATTGAAAGTCTAATTTTTTTCCCCTTTTTGTCTTTTTTCGTGTCCAGCAATGGATCGCAACCCTCAGTGTCGCGCCCGTACCGGACCGGGACCGGCAACGGGATCGCAACCCTCGGTGCTGCGCCCACACCTCGCTCAGCCAGTGAGCGGGAACCGGTCTGTATGTGGGATCCGAACCCTCAGCGGGAGCGCCACCGCGCTCCCAAGCGGCGCAGTGTAGCAGTGCACCACCGGGCCGGCCCAATTGAAAGTCTATTTTATGAGATATAAGAATAGCTACTCTAGCTCGTTTTTTATTTCTGTTTGCATGGCAAACCTTATTCTATCCTTTCACTCTTAGTCTCTGTGAGTCTTTATTGGTGAGGTGGGTCTCTTTAAGGCAGCATATACTTGGGTCCTCCTTTTTAATCCAGTCAGCCAGTCTGTGTCTTTTGATTGGGGAATTTAATCCTTTTACATTAAGAGTGGTTATTGAAAAGTGGTGATTTATTTCTAGCATTTTATTGGTTTTTGTTTGGATGTCTTAAGTGTCTTTTGTTCCTTTATTTCTGATTTCCTGTTTGTCTTCTGTATTTGTTGGTTCCTTGGGTTGTATGTAAACTTTTTTTCTCCCTCTTTTCATTGTTGGTATTTTCATTTTACTAGTGGGTTTTGATTTTTCTTGAGTTTTTATGGCAGTGGTAGTTATTTTTCTAGTACCAAACTGAGTACTCCCTTGAGAATTTCTTGTAAGTGCGGTCATGTGGTAGTGAACTCCCACAGCTTTTGTTTGTCTGTGAAATATACTATTTGGCGTTCATTTCAGAGGGATAGTCTTGTGGGTTAGAGTATTCTTGGCTTGCAATCTCTGTCTTTTAGTATTTTGAATACATCACCCCATTCCTTTCAGGCATTTACAGTTTGTGATGAAAAGTCTGATGTTAGTCTTATTGGGGCTCCCTTATAGGTGATTTGATGCTTCTCTCTTGCAGCTTTTAAGATTCTCTCTTTGTCTTTGAGATTTGCCAATTTGACTATAACATGTCTTGGAGAAGACCTTTTTGGGTTCAATATGTTTGGGTATCTTTGAGCTTCCTGGATCTGAAGATCTGTGTCTTTTCCTATACCTGGGAAGTTTTCTGCCACTATTTTGTTGAACATGTTTCAATGCAATCTCCTTTTTCCTCCCCTTCTGGAATACCCTTGATTCCGATACTTGAGTACTTAATGTTGTCTGATATCTCTCTTAGATTTTCTTCAATGTTTTTAATTCTTTTTCCTTTTTTTTTTGTTTTTGGTCTGCCTGTGTTATTTCAAACAGGCCATCTTCAAGGTCAGAAGTTCTCTCTTCTGCTTCTGCAAGCCTGCTGGTTAAACTCTCTTTTGTGTTTTTTATTTCGTTGAGTGAATCCTCAGCTCAGCAAGCTCTGCTACATTATTCTTAGGGCATTGATTTCCTTGTACATTTCTCCTTTCAGGTCTTGTGTACTTTTCCTCCTTTCATCATGTTATCTAGCTGAGTTTTCTTGCATCTCATTTAGTTTCCTTAGGAATATCACTCGAAATTCCTTGCCAGACATTTCAAGGGCTTCTTGTTCTATAGGATCTTGAGCTTGAGAGTTATTACCCTTTGGTGATGTACTTTCTTGATTTTTCATATTTCTGGTATCTTTCCTTTGATGTTTAGTCATTTTGGCAAGGGATTTCTCAATCCACTGGTTCAACACTATTGTCAGGCTAGGATGCTGCTGGGGCTACCATTTTGGCACAGCTGCCTCAGTGTCTGCTCTGTCACCCACTGGCGCCTCAGGTGCATGTTCGCCTTGGGTCTTGGGCCTTTCTCGGGAGGTGCCTCTCTTGGCAGCACGCACTCTTCCAGGCTGGGGATGGTGTCTGGTGGTGGTGAGGCTTACCTGCTAGGTCATGTACTGGCACCATGGGACCTGTGGTCTCCACAGATCTCAGGCCTCTCCAGCGGGGCACTCTCTGGTCAGTTTGCACTCAGTTGGGCTGGGGATGGAGTTTGGCAGTGGTGAGGCCTACCTGCTGGGTCCTCTCTTTTCTTCTTTTGAATGTTCAATGTATTATTGTGATTATCATATCTTTCTTTTATTATTTATTTGTTTTATTTTTTAGCTCCCACTTTTAAGTGAGGACGTGTAGTATCTATTTCTATGCCCGGCTTATTTCACTTTATGTATTTTTTTTCTAAGTTCATCCATCTTGCTATGAAAGGCATTATTTCATCTTTTTTTTTTTTATGGCAAACTAGTATTCCATTCTGTAAATATGCCACATTTTCCTTACACAGTTATCTGACATTTAGGTTGGCTCCAACTCTTGGCTATTGTAAATAGAACTGCAATAAATGTGGAAATGCAGGTACCCCTTTGACATGATGATTTCCATTCCTTTGGGTATATACCCAGCGGGGAGATTCCTGGATCATATGAAAATTCTATCTGTAGTTGTTTGAGGAAACTGTATACCTTTCTCCATAACTCCCATTCGGGAGGTGCCTCTCTTGGCAGCACGCACTCTTCCAGGCTGGGGATGGTGTCTGGTGGTGGTGAGGCTTACCTGCTAGGTCATGTACTGGCACCATGGGACCTGTGGTCTCCACAGATCTCAGGCCTCTCCAGCGGGGCACTCTCTGGTCAGTTTGCACTCAGTTGGGCTGGGGATGGAGTTTGGCAGTGGTGAGGCCTACCTGCTGGGTCCTCTCTTTTCTTCTTTTGAATGTTCAATGTATTATTGTGATTATCATATCTTTCTTTTATTATTTATTTGTTTTATTTTTTAGCTCCCACTTTTAAGTGAGGACGTGTAGTATCTATTTCTATGCCCGGCTTATTTCACTTTATGTATTTTTTTTCTAAGTTCATCCATCTTGCTATGAAAGGCATTATTTCATCTTTTTTTTTTTTATGGCAAACTAGTATTCCATTCTGTAAATATGCCACATTTTCCTTACACAGTTATCTGACATTTAGGTTGGCTCCAACTCTTGGCTATTGTAAACAGAACTGCAATAAATGTGGAAATGCAGGTACCCCTTTGACATGATGATTTCCATTCCTTTGGGTATATACCCAGCGGGGAGATTCCTGGATCATATGAAAATTCTATCTGTAGTTGTTTGAGGAAACTGTATACCTTTCTCCATAACTCCCATACCAATTTACAGTCTCACCAACAGTGTAGGATGGTTCCTCTTTCTCTGTATCCTTGCCAGCATTTGTTATTCTCTTTCCTTTTGATAATAGCCAGTCTAACTGGGGTGAGATGACATCTTAATGTGGTTTTGATTTGCATTTCCCTGATGCTGAGTCACACTGAACATTTTTCATGTATCTATTGGTCATTCAAGCATCTTCCTTTGAGAAATGGCTATTCAACTCCTTTGCCCATATTTTAATCAAGGTTATTTGTTTTTCCACTGTTAATTTGTTTCAGTTCTTTGTATATTCTGTATATTAATTCTTCATCAGATGTATGGCTTGCAAATATTTTTTCCCATTCTGTAAATTATCTTTTCACTCTGTTAATTGTTTCTTTCACTGTGCAGAAACTTTTTAGTTTGATATAGTCCCATTTTTTATTTTTCCTTTTGTTGCCTGTACTTTTGGCCTCTTACTCATAAAATCTTTGCTCAGTCCTACCTCTGAAAGTATTTCCCCTATGTTTTATTTTAAGAGTTTCATAGTTTAGGTCTTATATATTTAAGACTTTAATCCATTTAAAGCTGATGTTGGTATATAGTGAGAGGTACAGGTCTAGTATCTTTCTTCTACATATGTATGTCCAGTTTTCCCAGTACCATTTATTGAAGAGGGAGTCATTTCCCTAATGTATGTTCTTGGTTCCTTTGTCAAAGATCAGTTGGCTATAAGTACATGGATTGATTTCTGGGTTCTCTATTCTGTTCCACTGGTCCAAGTGTCTGTTTTTCTGCCAGTACCATGCTGTTTTGGTTACTATACTTTTATGGTATAATTTGAAGTCAGCTAGCATTATGTCTACAGCTTTATATTTTTTGTTCAGGACAGCTTTGGCTATTCAGGGTCTTTTGATGTTCCATGTTAATGTTGGGATTGTTTTTTTCTATTCTGTGAAGAATGTCATTGGTCTTTTGATGGGGATTGTATTGAATCTGTAGATCATTGTGGGTAGTATGGACAT
>NW_007741571.1:14464-24835 GCF_000696425.1 Galeopterus variegatus | reverse complement strand
AGAAGCACTGTGGATCAGAGCTGTTAGTCTTTTATACTTAAGTCCATAACCCTGGACACCTGGGTGCCGGTACAAAACTTATATTAAGTAGTAACAAGGAACACCTGAGGATATTTACAGCAAATGCTCAGCAAGGTTCTGAACATCTGAGGGGCCCTGACCATTTTCCTATTTTTCCCAACACCTACATTCCCACCATTCGTAAGAATTCTGGAATGCCCCCTAATCTGGTTCTGCTGGGAAGCAAAGAGGTGCAGAGAGGATCATTTTTTGAAAGATGTCTGAGATAAATAGTGATATAGTTCCAAAAAGCAGGAAGGCTGAGATGGCAGGAGGTCAGACCTCACAGAGTTCAGCTGCAGCTCAGTCTGGAGGCCTGGGCTTTGAAATGGAGTGAGGGGCTCCTGCTTTGCCTCCTGGTACAATACAAAGATGTAGGTGGGTAGTTCAAAGGGTGAACAGGAACCTGATCTCCTGCATGTGTAAGTGGGTAAATTCTTCTAGACTGCAATTTGGCCTCAGCCCTGCATTTGGGTCAGCCCAGAATAAGGAAATCTCTTCACTGGGCTTCTGTCTTGGCTGTAAGGCTCTCTTATTGCACAATTTAGATTTTTTTCCTCAAATACTATTTGCTAGACTTTGGCTCCTGAAAATAATTCTAACTTTATTCTTAGTTGATACAGCAGTTACTTATCAGACAGTTACCCACTCGTCTGTGGCTGTCTAACATTCTATCTATATCTTTTCCAATCAGTAGTGGGCATTTATTGGGAGAACAGTCCATTATCTGGAGCCTATGGGAGGGTAATTTCTAGTACCCCCTATCTACTTACAGGTACCTCCTGTGGAAGCTCACAGGATCTATGGTCATCTAATAGGGTATTTGCTCCTGGACACAGAATCTTGAACAACTGGAACAAAGGAAGGGGAAATTCAGAAGTGAAATTAATCAGAAGTGACACTTGGACCAAAGTGGTTTCGCAGCATGACCTGGGCTGGGTATCTGGCTGCTCCACTTCTAGGACTCACTTGGTTTCCTATCTATTTGCCCATCTTGCATCTTGTGTCTCCCATCAATTCAGGAACTTCCTCCCAATATCCTGCTGGCAAGTATGCTTTTTGTTCAAGGTGGTTTGCTTAAATCAAAAACCTGATTCTTATATTTTCTATAAAACTTTTAGCCCACCAGTCAAAATATATAAGAAACAACATTTAATATTCTCCTCTACTTCACTAAAAATAGGGACAGAAGGCAGATGAGTACACATCAGTCAGAACTTGGACTGGTCCTTACATTATTTCTGAGAAGGGTGCAATCCATTCTCAGTACAAATGAGAGAGAATGGATGTATTCAGGAGAAATGGAGAGATGGGAGAACCAGGCAGTTTCCCAGCATTCCCCTGTGCCGGTGATATCGTCACTTGTGAAGAAATGATGAGAATTCCGGGAGCTCTAGACAGGGAAATTCAAATTTAATCACAAGTTATATTCCAATGTAAAATATATTCTTTGTAAAATATTAAACATTTGGATTATTTCAGACGATCATATACAATCAACTCTATGTTAACAGAATTCATAAAGGTTAATGTGGCACAAAATAATTGAAAAGTGCAATGGAAAAAAAAAAAAGAAAGAAAGAAACCCTGGAAGGTATAACCAAAATGAGCTGATATTTAACTGAAATTCCCTAAGATTCCAAAACCATCCTAGGCACCACAGAGAGATCCCAGACCATCTTTCTCTTCTTCTTTCACACTGATAAATAAGACTGAAATTACTCATGAAAACTCTAGTTTCAATATCTTTATGTAAAGAAAAGTATTCTAAAAGCTTGAAAAAATATATAGACCCAACACAAAGTGACAGGTGAGATGCCGGCCAACAAACGGTCTACAGAGAAGAGGTCATAAAAAAAAATTCAGTTGAAATGTTCTAGAGAAGGCACACTTCCTATGAGAGGTATAGAGACAGTCATTTGCCAAATAAAATAACATGGCTGTTACAGGCTTTCAATTAAGCCACTACAACCAACCCCAACAGATTAAAAGTGAAACAGCACATCCAACATGGTAATGGCATTGATTTATTAGTTCCAAAAATACTATGTGAATGCTAAACAGCTGTTTAAGTGCAGAAACACAAACATGTAAATGACTACCAGCACTAGAAATTTTGTAAATTAAATAGTAACAGGGACTGCTCAGTTATCACATTCAGAGCCCCATGACTAAAGAACTCTGGGAACTCTAGCTTGGATCATTTATTTATACAATATTTGCTTGTATTTGGAGATTTATAACTGCATACACAGAGAGAGAGAGAGAGACAGACAGACAAGTCTAGTGGTAAGTATGGCTAAAATTATGTGAGTGATACAGCAAATGCCTGCTATAAATGAAATCTAAAACACAGGAAGATCCTAAAAGGTAAGGCCTATGGAATCCAAGTTTGTGAAATTTGAACAATTTGACATTAGCAATAATTGAAGCAAGTTTCTTTCACTTTGGTGCTTCCTCTGTACAATATCAGTTTTCCCCTCCAAAAATGGGGAAAAATGAAATGTGAATACACATACCTTGAGGACTTGGAAGATCCTTTTAATTTCACCCCACCTCCTGCACCTACTCGGCCCTGTTTGTATTAGCATGTGACTGATATGTTGAGGTAGAAACATTAATGTATTTAAGCTGATATCTGTCAACAGCACTCTGGAAATGTAAAATGGCATTGATACGCAGTATCTGCCATCAAACGAAAATGCATTGCATAGTTTGAACTCTCCAGCCCATCGTCCTGCTGTTTATGTCAGAGATAAATGGGAAAAGCCAAGCCAGTGGAATAGCTTTATGCTTAGAGGTTTAGTGGGTGAGGCTGAGATTGTCACTAAATAATCTCCCTCTTTCCTCCCCCATTGCCATGTTTACTACCAATGCACTTCACTTCTGGGTCTGTTTGCCAAAGGAGCAGAAAGGCTTCAGAAAGAGAAATGGGCTCCAGGCTGCAAAGTGCATGGTGTACCTAGCTGGAGGCAATTGGTTGGGCTGGCAGCCACCATCACTGCCTGAGCAGAGGCCATCTCCAGCGTGCAGTGGCGCCTGGCAATAGCTAAGCCCACAGCCTCAGTTGAAGGCCTTGGCAAAGTCTTTGATTTTTTTTTTTTTTTTTTTGGTTTTTTTCGGGACCAGTAAGGGGATCTCACCCCTTGGCTTGGTGTTGCCTGCACCCCGCTCAGCCAGTGAGCACACTGGCCATTCCTATATAGGATCCGAACCCGCGGCGGGAGCGTCACTGCACTCCCAGCGCCGCACTCTCCTGAGAGCGCCATGAGGTCGGCCCAAAGTCTTTGATTTTTTTTTTTTTTTGGTTTTTTTCGTCACCAGAAGGGGGTCCTCAACCCTTGGCTTGGGGTTGCCTGCACCGCGCTCAGCCAGTGAGCACACTGGCCATTCCTATATAGGATCCGAACCCGCGGCTGGAGCGTCACTGCACTCCCAGCGCCGCACTCTCCTGAGTGCGCCATGAGGTCGGCCCAAAGTCTTTGATTTTAAAAGGAAAGGCGGGAGAGGCAGCTCGTGGAGCGGAGAGTTAAGAAAGACTTGAGATGGGCAGCAACCAAAACCAAAATCGTAACTTCTTCAATACCTAGGAAGGAAAAGTGTCAAGCTTTTAATAAGCAGGCACATCTCTTTGGTTCCCTGAGACATACTCTGTATGGATTTATAACTGCATATATATGAAGGGTCTTCAAAAAGTTCATGGAAAGATTCATATTATCTTCTAACTCAATTTTCCACTAACTTTTTGAACTACCCTCATATTTACAAGCCACCACTGTTTTCACTGCTATCACTTGTTACCCACACTAATCTTTTCTTAACACAACATTAAATAACTGTGTTATACTATTCATTAGAACATGAAAATATTTTATAAATGAAAATTCCCTATTTTTATAATGATGATTCTTTCTAGACACATCTGAGGTAAAGTCCTTATGACAATGTGTTTACTCAGAGTTTTATAATAAAGTTCTTTTGGGTAGAAATATCCTGGTGAGATGAGAATAGTAAATATTTTCTCTACTTTTTCAAATCATGCTAATTTAGAATTGCTTTGGGGAAAAAATGTTTTTATTTATAATTTTTCTTTTCCAAAATGCATTTACGCAGCAAGGTAAAATAAATTATAACTAAGTAGGAGAGAAACACCAAACAAACAAACCAAGAAATAAAATTAACAAACAAATACAAAGGGATGTAAAACAGAGCCTGGAGTGAGGCTCATTCAATTGCATTCGCCTTTAATAGCCTGTCCCCTTTAGCACGGTTGAATGCCCTTCTAGCCACTCATTTAATAATTAATTATTTAGTGTCTCCTCTGTGCCAGACACTCTCCACGGAGCTTTTCCTTCCTTGACCTGCAGAGCAATGTCTTCTTACCATGGTCCTCCTCTCTGTACTCCAAACTGGTTCCTAGTCCTTCTTCCCTACCTTGATTTGAGAAATTCTTTTTGTTCTACCTCAATCCCTTTGCTTTTAAAGTCTCTTTTTTAAAAAAATTTTATTTTATCAATATACAATGTAGTTGATTTTCATGTACCTTAACAAGTTCAAGGAATGGTGGTGGTTGTTTCTTCTTTCCCACCCACCCCCATTTGTTTGTGTATTTATTTATTGATCTTTAGCTCCCACAAATAAGAGAGAACATGTGGTATTTCTCTTTCTGGGCCTGACTCATTTCACTTAATATAATTTTTTCTATGTCCATCCATGTTGCTGCAAATGGTATTTCATTCTTTTTTATAGCAGAGTAGAATTTCATCGTGTAGATATACCACAGTTTCCATATCCACTCATCTGATGATGGACATTTGGGCTGGTTCCAACTCTTGGCTAAAGTAAGTAATGCCTAAGTACGGGAGTAAACTCTTTTCAAAATTCAGGTTCTGCACTTCTAAAAGTCCACAGGATGTCTCTACCACACGTTTCTGCCAGCACCACGACTCCCATGACAGAAACTGCTGTGTGCTGACCCACCTGAAATCCCACTGGCCAGAGTGCACTCACACACTGCAGGCACAAAATTAGCTTGTGTCTCCTTCGCTTTGCTAAGATTACCGCTAAACTTCCAGCCACCTAGGCATTAAACCATGGAAGCATCTCGTCTCTTCCCTCCCCCAACCTCTCGCCTACTCTCCCCATCACCCTTACAACAGCACAAGCAAAGATGTGTGGACAAAATCCAGGATGTCTGGGAGCCACTGCCATGTGTACTGACACGAAGAAGGGAAGGCAGGCCATCTGTTCATAGAAAGATGAGTTGGTGAAAGGACAAGTCAGATTAAGAGAGAAAAAAGAAGCAAAAATAGGCTAGCTTTAGAATGATAAAGACACATGATCATTTGCAAAAGATTAAAATATGTATAAAATAGTACTACAAGCAACTCCGGCGACAAATGTCAAAAACTAAGGCTCATACATGTGATTACTGACCTTAGTAAATAAACATATATTGACACAAGTAACTTTCCTAATGCTATTACTTTAGATGAATAATTGGCTCTAAATATAAACAAAAAAACATGGACATTGAAATTGCTTGGGAGTACTTATACGCTAATACTTTGCTTTGGAATTTAATTATCCTTATGCATCGTAATTGTCACCATTTTTAACCCTTATTACATGCAAGATCGTATTTTAAGCACCTCACATTGGTTGTCTCCTCTCACCTCTATCACTAAGGTACTATTACACATATGAGGAAGAAAGCATAATGAGATTAAGTAATTTTTCTGAGGTCAAACAGCTAGAAAGAGGTAGGGCAGGGAATGGAACCTGGGAAATCTGAGTCCAGAGTTGGTCGTGTTCATCCAGTTAAGGCTTAACCATTAATTTAGGATACACCATAGTTAAAGAATAACCCCCAAATCATAGTGCCCTAAGATGATAGCGGTTTATTTCTTTCCCAATTAAACCACAAAGTCCAATTCAGTCAGGCAGCTCTGGAGAGCAACTGCTTTCTGATCCACGTTGCTTGCATTTTGTAACACACCTATCTCAACACACAAGTTCCACAGTTGTTGTGGCACAGAAAGAGTGCTGGAGAGCTACACGCGGGATTTTAGATACTTCACCCTGAAAGTGAATCATCTCATTTCTGCACATGGCTCATTGCTCAGACTATCACATAGCCACAACCCAACTGCAAGGGAAGCCACAGGATATTGTCTTCCTAGAGCCCCAGAAGAGAAAAATGAAATGGAATTTGCATCTCTGCTGTAATGTTCTCACTCAACTTGAACATTTTAGAAAGGGCTATTTCAGCATCACTCTCTAACCAACGGAGCTAATCGGCCAGCCCCAAGAAGAGGATATTTCGTATGTCATATATAACTTCATTCAACAGAATGTCTTTTAAGAAGGACGCTGTCTGTATTTAGAAAAACTATTTCCTTAAAGAAATTGTGGGAGAGCGTGAAATCTCTAAGGGCGTGATCAAGCTCCAAGAGGTCATTGCTAATTTGTAATAAAATGAAAAGGAGAGAACTTTGTTTTGCCTCTTAGAAGGATGATCAAGAATAAATATATTTAAAATATTTAACAACCATTCAGAACAGACCAATGAGAACAAATGCCAGCCTAAAGAGCCATTGTGGCTAAAGGATCCCAATCTTGCTGCAAGAAGAAAGGGGAGACATAGAAGGAGGAAGAAAAGGAAGATGGCATGAGACTGCAGAGTAATGATTTCTCCCTACGACCCCAAGTCCTTAGTAAAGTGGACCAGAGGAAATAGTTAGAGTAAATTATTTTCATTTCTTCATGGAAAATGATGAAAGATTTACGTATTTGGATTGATGTGACCCACATCAGAGGGAGTAGGTTGGATCCAGGAGCCAGAAGCTGAGGAAGCCATGAAAAAGTATTCTCCCAGGAGACAACAGAAATCTAGACTTTTTGAACCCTCGCTTTGCCTTATTTACTTCTTAATCAAACTGAAGTCAACTATGGGACCACATGCACAGGGATGGTGGGATAGTTCCCATCTGTCATTTCTGGCGTTCCCCCTCCTTAGGAAAAGTCCCAGGACATTACGAAGAGCCAAGCACCAGGGAGCTCCCTTTCAACATCAGTCATCATGACAGGTCTGCACTGGTCAGTTACCCTGGCCCAAGATGCTGCTGCCCCAGCAGGCTCCAGCCCTTCAGAAGGGCAAATCTGCTTCTTCTATGGCACACTTGGGGTCATGGGGAAGCGTTGGACAGACTGAGAGCCCCTGTGCCTCAGATCCCATCTTTCTGGGTTGTGAAGAAGTTGCCCTCCAAGCTCTGGTCACCTCCCTAGGGCACAGCCACAGGCTGGGAGGGTCCTTGATGCACAAGAGAATCTCAGGCTTTTTGCAGCCACTCCACTCTTGGGTTAAATCTTTCTTCTCTCTTGCTACTGTCATGGGCTTCTTGATTTCTCTTTTCCCTCTAGAACATCCAGGATAACTTCTGCAACATTCTTAGATTTTTACAAGATGGGAAGATTCACTGATCTCAAGTACTGTCTACTTTCAGTTCTTCAAAACTCCCTGGGACAAGGAAATACTAAGAATTAGAGTGCTTTGAATAATGGAGAAAGGGCAAGAAAAATAAAGTAAAATTTCAAGTAAAACCCTGCCAATATAAATGTATAGAATACACACACACACACACACACAAAATGAAAAACCAATTTTTGGTAGAAAACACACCAGAATGATAACAGGGGTTGTCTTGGTTGCCTCTAAGAAGTGGGATTATAGAATTTTCCCTATTTTCCAAATTTCATGTAGTGAGCACAGGTAACTCTCATGATAAAGCAATGACAATCCTCTCGGCTGGGGTGAGTTTGCCAACAGCTGGCATGGACAGTTTCCAGCCTGCTGACAGTTGCCCACCTCAAGCTCCTGCTTCTCTCTCCTCTGCCAGAAGGAGCAGCCAGGGAGCCTGCTCAGCCTGAGTGCACCAGCAAACACTGTGGAGTGGATAACCCCAGCGCCAATCCTAACTGACAGGGGCTAAGAGTCAGTAGATAAATGTCTCACCTCCCTGTCCTCTGGTAGGACAATTCTGACATGTGTACCACAGAGAAACTCAGAGAACCCAAGAGGGACTCACCCCTAATTGCCCAGAGTGGGACATGCTCATTAACACACTTCATAGTGGCTTTTCTCCCTGCCCTGTCTCACCTTCACCAGATCCTCAGCTTCACTGAACCAAGTTAAGAGAATGCCTACAGCTAGTAAACCCTGGATTACCAAGCACCGACCTTCATCCTATGGACCTCTACATCACCACTTAGTGTAGAGCTTTGCCCACACTCATATACTATTAAATGCCTTGGAATTCAATTAGATTTCAATTCACCACAACTGTAATGGAAACTTGAAAGCTCCCTTAAATGAGCAAGCATCGGCATAGATTTAAAACCGGGCCCTTGAGTTATAATTTGCAGCACAATCAAAGTGAGCATCTTAAAAGGGCATTGAGCAATGACAGTGACTCCACTTTATAACTCACCACAGTACCCAGGTGCACTGACGGCCAAAGTCAATGTTGTTAGTTTACAAATTCATTCAAGTGGGCACTATTTCAAGGGTGGCAGATGGGCACATTAAGAGAGACTTCGTATCCCTAGCCCACCCTTCCTAGAAGAGTCACATCCTTTGCCACCAGCAGGATCTCCACAGCAGTTAGTTATCCACAGATAGTAAATAGTGGTTCATTGACATTCTTCCAATATGAGCACTTTATGAGCCATTTCTTCTACAATTTGCTGGTACAATGGTAATTTATACTCCTATGATGAAGCAGAAGCACTAATTCCATGATCCTTAAGGGCTTTCATCAAAATTTTTTTAAAAAACAGAATTATGTTTGTTTAATAGTAGTTTAATTCTTCACAAATTGGCAGTCCATCTGTGGGCAACTAGTACCCCTTCAGTTAACCAGAAGGGTAACTCAAGTTTACCAGTAAGACCCAAGCGTGCCAAGCAACCTGAAATTCATAGTACTTTATCTTCTATATCACTAAAGGCGATCGTGACCACACCTGGCACTGCTAGTAGCCCTGTCCCTTTGTCCCATGACTAGTGCGTAGCTCAAGTCTTCCAGCTTGGCATCCTGAAAGCAAGGAAGAAGGCTGAGTGGAGGAGAGTGGAATCCACAATAGCTTCAACTTTAGAGTCAGACACAAGCCTGTAATGTTTGTTTCCACATTTAAAATAGCCCCTTCCCCCCCATGTTTATTTGTGTGTTTATTTGTTTGTTTGTTTGTTTGTTTATTCTTAGCTCCCACAAATAAGTGAGCACATGTAGTATTTCTCTTTCTGTGCCTGACTTGCTTCACTTAGTATAATTTTCTCTAAGTCCATCCATGTTGTTGCAAATGGTAGTCCTTGAACTTTTTAAGACAAGTGAGCAGAAATGATGTAGGGGGGAAGGGGATAGAGGGAGGGGGGAGGAAGAACAGGTAAAAGGTCATGAAAATCGACTACAACGTATATTGAGAAGTTAAAATGAAATAAATAAATGAAAGAAAAATACGGCAGAGAAGTGGGAGGCCAGATGGTTTCAACACATACTGAACATGCTTGGGAAAAAAAATGTGTCAAAGATATATAAATAAAGCACATTAAAAAAAATTTTTTAAAAACAACAAAATAAAATAGCCCATTTTGCCCTAATAAGTATTTGACAAATAAAGTTGGCATGATTTTTGTGGCCTGTTTAAGTTCCCAGAAAAGAGTCTCAAGCACTTGATGGTGTTGAAAACGTCCATAAAAATAAAATGGCTTCTAATCCCTCACTGCATTGGCAGTATTGTGTTAATGTAGAACTGGCCTTGCCAAAGTTAAAAGTCAGTGAAGTTCCCCCTTCTTCTGGTGCCCTATGTTCCCCCACTCAGCCTCTTTTCACTCTTCCTCTTGAAAGTTCAGGATCAGATCAAGGCAGGGAGAACCAACATGGGATTCTGCCCCGCAGCCCCTGCCCCATCTCCTCTCTGATGGACACGTGCTCCCCCAGTTTCTCTTCTCTTACTTTCTGCTCCTATTACTATATACACCTTCTCCTAGTCTTCCTTCCTATCACCGCTCCTTACAAGAGATACGTGAGGAAGAAGAGATTTAAGATATTTTTTGTTTTGTTTTTCTTTACATTTCATGATGAGCCTATTTATCATGTGCTAGGCACCATTCACAATATGTTCATATGTAATACCTTAGTATCTCTGTTTACATTCAAACCTAGTTCTCCCTTCTCTGAATTGTGTGCTATTTTCTCTACCAAAAATTATTAGAAAGAAGGTAGTCAAAGCAACTAGAAAAATGCCTCTGCACTT
>NW_007741571.1:10043-11867 GCF_000696425.1 Galeopterus variegatus | reverse complement strand
GTCTTGGATTAGAGAGTGGAACTGAGTGGAATTATACGAAGGTGCATGGCTCTACCTAGCCCATGCCATTGCATGTCAGTGGGCACTGACCTACAACACTAAGGCCTGAAGGACCATCAGAGCAGGTCTGGAGAGACCAGAATTAAATTTAATGTGGTTTTTCTTTCCTCTCATTAACAGCTGGTTTTGGTAAAAGGGATGATATTTGGTAAAATGAATGACCCTGTGTACATGAAACTTCAGCTGCCATGTGGGTGGCTAGGATAGAAAAATTGAGAAATTATGTTGGGTTCAATGCAGATAGCACAGGTCAACTAGTTTACCCCTACTGAGTGTCAAGAATGATTTCTTCTGTTTTCTATTTGACTTCAAAATGTATGGTCCTTTGCCAAAATATTGATAAATACGTAAGAAGTAAACGACCTGAAGGAGAAAATGATCTCTTGAGTAACATTTCAAGTTAAAAGCATTCCCCAATTTAGGGAAATCCAGTTTATGAGACTCTAAGATTTCAACTCAAAATTTGCATATAAATTATGGATTGGAGGAAGGTGTGGAGGGTTTATCTAAATTACTAAAATAATCTCTTCAATTACACAAGATTCTCTGAAGGTTTTCTTTAAATGGTGCATTGGAACATTAAAAATATGGCAGAATTTACTAGCACGAATAAAATTAATATGCTGTTCCAAAGCTCCTTCCTAAAGATACTCAACCTTTGAATTAAATTCAACAAGCTAACCAGGAGGATTTGTCTCTGATAAACAGTGGATGTAAGAGAAGACAGCAGAGAACCAATGAGTCTCCTCCCCTCCCAGGGACACAAAAATATGTTTTCCTTTTGTTCAGAATGGTATTGGATTCTAAGACAAGCAACTACAATTTAAAAGAATCCCTAAATGAATTAACCTTAATGTTTAATAAACTAGATGGAGCAATCACTGACATGAAAGCAAAACTTAATTAAAACTGAAGCACAGATGAGCTGGAACTGAAGAGGAAGCACCATTAAAACCAAAGCTGTCTTTCCTCTCATGCCCTCTAGCCCCAAGCACATAAAACAGGCAATAGTGTGCAGAGGGGATGGCAATGCCCTATTAGGATAAAAATAATCATGCTAATAACAATACCACAGACCATGATTATAATGATTATAAAACATTAATTATATTAAACTGTATCAGATGATATCATAGTAGTGACTTCTGTACTGAAGTAAATCTCAAAGAGTAGTTTTAATTATTAACTGCAGTCATAATGCTACTGAAATTGCTTCCCCTATCCTGTAATAACCATGTTCTGTCAATGGTAGGAATTAAGAAGATGCGTATTTAAAAGTCTAGAAAAAAACATCTGAGGAGAAGATAAGGTGACCTCTTTTGTGTCCCAAGTGGTACTGAATATCAGCCCACTTCTCCCAGAGATCTGGCTGTTGAGATAATTTTCTGCGTTTTCTCACATCCTCATAATTTACTGTGTTTTCTCACATCCTCATCTGTCCTTCCAATAAGGACTCATCACCAAAAAGTGCCAAAGATTTCGCTGTATCTTGCAACCTGAAAAAGCATAGACAACTCCCCTGGCTAATTCCTAACTCACCTTACTCTTCATAGCTCACCCAACCCCTGCTTTAATTTCAAGAAAAGGAGGAAAAAAAAAAAAACCTCCCCCCCCTCACCACCACATTTCCACTCTTGCATATCATCCAATGATATGACTTGGGAGAAATTTTTAAAAAACAAAAACACTGTGACTCATTATGAAAAGATGAGAAATCTTTAATCTATGATTCCTAACATTCATAATATGGTCTGGGGAAAAAAA
>NW_007741571.1:6700-9326 GCF_000696425.1 Galeopterus variegatus | reverse complement strand
ATATTTTTAGCATGTTTGCTTCAAATGTAGCTATTCATATATTTGAGTTTAAACTACCACACTCACATTACTGTTCACTTTCTATTGGTCCCATCTGTCTGTGTTCTTTTTTATTTTTATTTTTTTCTCTTTCTTCCCCCACCTTGGCTTCTTTTAGATTTATTGGATGTATTATTTTCAGTCTATTTCGCTCTTGGTTACCTTTTCTTTGCAGGAGTCCTGCTCGGGTTGTGTATCTCTTGCTTGAAATTTTTTGTCATTACTGGAAAATTCTACACTGTTACCTCCTTAAATATTGTCTCTGTCATTTTCTTTTGTCGTCTCACCTTTTATTTCCTTGAACGTGTAAGCATAGTTATTTAAAAGTCCAGGTCTACTAACTCATTACCTGGATCCCCTATGGGTTTGGTTCTTTTGACTCTTGTTTCTCCTAGTTTGTGGTCACAAATATGTTTCCTCATATCATATAAAAATGCAGAGAAAATTTGAGGCTCTGTAATATGGTATCTTCCTCCTATGAAGTTTTAAATTTGCATCCACAAAGCTAGTATCCCCTAGGCTAGTGGTACTAGTAATTCCCGATCACTTTAATTCAATCAAGTTTGATATGATTCAATACCTATTTCCAATTTACCCTTACTCCTACAAAGTGCACCTTTGAGGTCCCAACACAAACGCCTGACGGATTTAGCAGTGCTTCCCTCCTTGGTAAACCCTTAATTCTGATGTTTGTCTCACCAGCCCTGTAAGCTTTTCACAGCTCTACTTAGCTTCTCAGCCTTTGCCTTTCCTCTTGGAAAATAGTAGAAGCCTATAAGGGAGAGCCTCCCCAAGGGCCAGCCTCACCTCTTTGGACTTTCTTCTTCTCCCAGATCTTTGACCCGTAAATTGTCACTGTCTTGCTAATTCCTTAATCCTCAGAATAGATTTTTTTCATATCACATTTGATCCAGCTTTTCCATTATTCCCAGTGGGAAGATTGACCTGAATACCATACTTTGTCTTTACCAGAAGTGGAACCACCAGTTCCTAGAATCTAACCATTGGAGGATTGTCTTTGTCCAATTGTACTTAAAATCCAAACACCAGGAAGGAGCACATTAAGCTATTTCACTCATTTACATTTTCTGAAAAGAAAACAGAAAGAAAAAGGGATAGAGAACATAGAAAGAAATGTTGAGTGTCTTATGATACAGGTTAACTAGTGTGAAGAGTTCCCCAGAACCTCCTGAGTATACAAATAACAGGAATAAGTCAGTATACACATTAATCTACGCACGTATTTTTTCGATCCTGGAGTTTGTAGATGCTGCTGTCTAGATGTATCTTTGCTGCTGAGAGTGTCTCACTGGAATTGGTATAAGGACAACAATCCATCCATCTGTGGCTGCCAATGGCAAGGTCAATCATCATTTGTACTCTTTGCCCTTAGCATGAAAAATCTGCTCATCCTTAGCCTGATGAGCAGCTCTGATGCCTTTCCTCAGGGAAGCACTGGCTGCTTATTTTGAAATGACTTTCTTGGTATTTCATAAAGTTTATGCTCTCAGCCAAGAGTGAGCATGACCATTTATTTAATTAAGTGTTTATTCTTAAGCACCTTTTACATGTGCAAAGCACTAACCTAGACAATATTGAAGGTAAAAAAAAAAGTGAATCTTATTCTTACCCTTTCATAATATGACCTGAGTTATAATACTGTGGTTTGAAGACTTTTATTGTACACATCTTTGTTGTAAGTCAGTTCAAGTCTTTTTTGAAAGCAGTCAAGGCATGAATAATTAATTAATAAATCTATGAACAATTTTCTATCCCTGTTCTCAAGGAGTTTATGATCCAGAACTAACTTAGCTTACTGTGGAGTTAATCAGATTGGGATGCCCTTGAATGCAGGGTCATTGAGCTACTTCAGATCACACGGGGATGCTTTTGCGAGATGGACACTGCATTGCCTGCCCAGCAATCAGTCCTTCTCCTTTCTTAAATAGAACACAAATTCTGTTCACCTATCTACCCACTCCACCCATTGTTAGGAGCATGAGGAAAAGCTGGCCAACATTTCCTCCCTCAAGCTCCAGGGGTGGGGGGTGGGGGGAGGGTGATGGATCTAAAATTCATCTTGTTCCTCCAGCCAGTAATTACGGCAGTGATAGGCTCATGACCCAGTCCTGGCCACTGAAATGTTATAGCAAGTCTCCTAGGCAACTTCTAAGACAAAACCACACAAAGATGCTTTCTTCTTCCTCTGGATGTTTCTATGTTTAACTGCATTTAGAGAGATAATTTGTAAATATAAACAGGATAGTAATATGTATTGTATTTCAAATTTTTTTAGTTTCTACTTATATTGATACATAGTGCATCTTTTCACATTTATACATATATTAATTTATACATTATTATGTGTGTATGTATATATATATTTCCCAACCTTATCCTTTAAAATGGCTCAACAGTATGATACTGCATGGATAGTCTACAAATTATTTCCCTAACCACCTAAAGATGAGCATTAGAGTTATTTCCAATTATTTGCCATTACAAACAACACTGCAATGAGCATATGTGTATATAAATCTTTGCATACACATGTGAGTATTGTTTTAAGATAAATTACCTGAAGTAG
>NW_007741571.1:5171-6191 GCF_000696425.1 Galeopterus variegatus | reverse complement strand
TCTCCTATCCAGCTGTAATTTTTTATCTGTTGACCAACCTCTTTCTATCCCTCCCTCCCCCCTTCCCCTTTCCAGTCTCTAGTAGCCACAATTCTACTCTTTACTTCTATGAGATCAAATTTTTTAGTGTCTATATGAGTGCAAACATGCAGTATTTCTCTTTCTGTGCATGGCTTATTTCAATTAACATAATGTGCACCAGTCTCATCCATGTTGCCACAAGTGACAGGATTTGATTATTTTGTATGACTCAGTAGTATTCCATTGTGTATATATATTTCACATTTTCTTTGTCCAGTCATGTACTGATGTACACTTAGGTTGATTCTTTATCTTGGCTATTATGAATGGTGCTGTGATAAACAAGGGAGTGCAGGTATCCTTTTGACATACTGATCTTCTTTCCCTTGGATTATATACCCAGCCGTGGATTACTGGATCAAATGGAAATTCTATTTGTAGTTTTTTGAGAAACCTCCATACTGTTTTCCCTAATGATTGTACTAATATACTTTCCCACCAACAATGTGTAAGAGTCCCCTTTTCTCCACTTCCTCACCAGCAGTTGTTATTTATTTATTTATTTATTTATTTTTGGTCTTTCTGATGAAAACCATTCTAACTGGGATGACATAATATCTCATTGTGGTTTTGGTTTGCATTTCTCTAATGATTAGTGATGTTGAGCATTTAGTACACCTATGGCCATTTGTATGTCTTTTTTGAGAAACATCTATTCGGCTCATTTGCCCATTTTTTACTCGAATTATTTGTGGGGGGGTTATTTATTTTTTGCTGTTGAGTAGCTCGAGTTTTTTGTATATTCATGTTATTAATTCCTTGTCAGGTGAATAGTTTGCAAGTATTTTCTCTCATTCTGCAGGTTGTCACTTCACTTTGTTGGTTGTTTGTTTACTTTGCTGTGCAGAAGGTTTTTAGTTTAATATAATCCCATTTTTCTATTTCTGCTTTTGTTGTCTGTGCTTATAAAAACTTTGCTCAGTCATATGTCCTGAGGTG
>NW_007741571.1:0-398 GCF_000696425.1 Galeopterus variegatus | reverse complement strand
GTGTATATAAATCTTTGCATACACATGTGAGTATTGTTTTAAGATAAATTACCTGAAGTAGAATTACTGTAGCGAGGGTTATAAAACCAGCCCTTTTTTATTTTTAATTGACACATAATAATTGTACTTATTTATGGGGTATAATATGACACTTGGATACATGTATACAGTGTGTAATGACCAAATCGGGGTAATTAGTATATCCATAACCTCAAATATTTGTCATTTCTTTGTGTTGAGAACATCTAAAATACTCTCTTATAGCTATTTGAAAGTATACAATAAATTGTCATTAACTGTAGCCACCCTACAGTGCTATATAACACGAGAATTTATTTCTCCTATCCAGCTGTAATTTTTTATCTGTTGACCAACCTCTTTCTATCCCTCCCTCCCCC
>NW_007741570.1:23332-24856 GCF_000696425.1 Galeopterus variegatus | reverse complement strand
AGAGCCCGTTTCTCGGTGCAGCGGCTGCCGGCCGGGACCCGTCTCTCAGCAGCTGCCACCCATTGATGAGCGGGGCTCCACCGAAGCCGGGGGCAGGGGGCGGCAGCGGACGAACGGGCAGAAGGAAATGCAGTTAATGACCGGTGCATGTGCACGACGCGAAGGTGACCCGGGCTGTCATCGCCTCCGCGTCGCCATGGAGACGGCAGCTGCGCCACGTCTCCTCTGAGACGTCAGGAACCGTCCTGGAAGCATTGGTCCCGACGGTGCCTGCTAAGCCCCCTTCCCTTTGTCATTATTTTATCGCCTTGATGCTCTGTGTCGGCCTCGTTCCCGGGGCGGACCCTGCTCCCCGACACCGGGTCCGTGGGGAGGTGTCGCCGCCCCGGCCCNAAATGGCAAAGGAGCTGAATAGACATTTCTCAAAAGAAGTCATACAAATGGCCAACAGGTACATGAAAAAGTGCTCAGTATCACTAATCATCAGGAAAATGCAAATCTAAACCACATTGAGATATCGTCTCACCCCAATTAGGCTGGCTATTATCAAAAAGACTGAGAAGAACCAATACCAATAAGGATGTAGAGAAAAGGGGAACCCTCCTACACTGTGGATGTGACTCTAAATTCGTGCAGCCATTATGGAAAACAGTATGGAGGTTTCTCAAACAACTACAGATAGAACTACCATACAATCCAGCAATCCCACTACTGGGCGTACACCCCAAGGAATGGAAATTATCTTATTGAAGGGATGCCTGCACTCCCACATTCACTGCAGCTCTATTTATAGTAGCCAAAATATGGAACCAACATAAATGTCCACCAATAGACCAGGATAAGAAAAATGTGTTATATTTGCACAGTGGAATACTATTCAGCCACAAAAAAGAATGAAATACTGTCATTTGCAGCAGCATGGATGAACTTGGAGAATATTATGTAAATGAAACAAGCCAGGCACAGAAAGAGAAATACTGCATGTCTTCACTCATAAGTGGGAGCTAAAAAATAAATAAAAGAAAAAAGGAAGAAAGGAAGAAAAGAAACAAAGAACAATCCCAATAATACGTTGAACTTTCAGAAGGAGAGAACAGAACTGTGATTACTAGAGGTGGGAAAGAGGGAGGGGGCGGAGGGTTAGTGAGAAATTGGTTAATGGACATAAAGAACGATTACATTTTGTAATGAAGAACATGCTGACTATGCTGATTCTATCATCATACATTGCACACAGGTGTTGCTATTTAACTCTGTATCCCACAAATATGTATAATCAATTATGCTTTAATTAAAAAAAAATGTTGCACATGATGGGACCTCATGGTCAGTGCTTCTCCGTCAGGAGATCTGAGGGGACGCCCAGGAATCTGCACCTCTAACAAGCAAGTCAGGTGATTCTGGGTGGGACTTGGAGCACACTTGGTGGAGAACAGGTGGAGGGTATGCTAATGGGGACTTTGTTGAAGGAGGCAAAGGAAGGAAAATAGCCAAAGATGGACACCTGAAGCAGAGAGTGATTTT
>NW_007741570.1:20923-21676 GCF_000696425.1 Galeopterus variegatus | reverse complement strand
GTACCCTGCCTTACAGAACTCTTTTTCTTCCTTGTTTTTTATTTATTTTAATTTTTTTGGCACTTGCTCTGAGCACTTTGCTAGGCATTGAAGATACACAAAATTTTTATGTAGTTTCTACTCTAAGGGAGTGCACAGTTTAATCTCACACATAGTGGGTGTTTAGTTGTGAATGGAGTTGAGCTTTGAGGCTGGTTTCTTTGACTCCAGTTCAGCAACTCTACGATGTTAATTATTTCAAGATGGGTCAGTTGTGTCCTATTTAGAAAGCTCCGCTTCATACCCTTAGCTTAGATTGCTGAGATAGTTGGCCACTGCCTCTGGGAAAAGTACCCCATAAAATATGCCCGACGTGGTTATGCAACGTAAAGAGAGAGTCTCAGATTCTATATCCTGTTGGGTAGAGAGGCAGTGTTAATAGAGGGTTTACACAGAAGATGCTTAGGAGCGGCTGTCTCCTGGGGGGCATATGCAGCTACACAGCAATGCTGTGACTTAGACTGTGCTTATTTGAGGTGGTCTTCGGGACGTGATGGAGATTAGGGGTAGAAATGGGGTAGTTATCCCAAGCCACTTAGTGTTGCCTTGGGATCTCGTGAGAAACTGAAATGAAGTCTGGGGCGGAGGAGTGGGGGCGAGGTCTCGGCTGCAGACGGGGCGGCCAGGCCGCTCGGGACCCTCCAGCTGCGCAGGGCGCTGCACCCCACGAGAGCCCGTTTCTCGGTGCAGCGGCTGCCGGCCGGGACCCGTCTC
>NW_007741570.1:11479-20059 GCF_000696425.1 Galeopterus variegatus | reverse complement strand
CGGCCGCGGCAGGGAGGGGGCCCCGAGCCTTTGAGGCGAGCCGCGCCGTCCAGGCCGAGAATGATGGAACAAATGGTTTATCTGAGTAACCAACAGCTGGAGAGCCCGGCGGTCCGGGAGGATTAGGGGCGGCGAGGGGATAGTCCCGCAGGGCCCCGCGCGGCCTCCGCCCGACCCCCCAACCGGGAACACATGCTTTCAACTCCCTTCTCCTCCCTTTCCAGGCGACTCTGCTCGGCGCTTCCAAGAATTTTAAGTGGCTGAGGCAACCCCCGATCGGGTCCCCGCCACTGGGCTCCTTTCAGTTGCTTCTTTCCATCCCCCCAAACCCTGTCTCATCCCAGACAGCTCAGATGCACCGGGAGGTTCTGATCACTCGGGGAGGGGCCTCGGGGTCGCTGCCTTGTCCCGAAGTCTGCACTGCGGCAGCTGTTGGGATGTCTGAGCACAGGGCCGGGGCCAAGTTCAGGCTCGGATGGAAGGGCTGTGGGGAGGGTGGCTGGTGGAGACAGAGGACACAGGCGGTGCCCCCACCCTGTGTGAGAAAAAGCTGGAAAAAAAAAATCCACATAAGCACTAGATGAAAACTTGGGAGAATCTCTATGTTAAAACCTTTACAACTTTGGGGTAGATAATGTATTTCTAAACACAGACAATCCCCTCACCCTGTGTGAGAAAGAGCTGAAAAAAAAAAAAATCCACATAAGCACTAGATGAAAACTTGGGAGAATCTCTATGTTAAAACCTTTACAACTTTGGGGTAGATAATGTATTTCTAAACACAGACAATCCCCTCACCCTGTGTGAGAAAGAGCTGAAAAAAAAAAAAATCCACATAAGCACTAGATGAAAACTTGGGAGAATTTCCATGTTAGAACCTTTATAACTTTGGCGTAGATAATGTATTTCTAACTATGATTCGAAATTCAGAAGTCACAGAAGCCAGAGAAGATTGGTAAATTAAACAATATAAAACATTCTGTATGGCTAAACACCATTTGCAAATATGATAAGGTGGGGAAAATATTTGCAACTCATATCATAGAAGATGGCTAATCTTCCTCATAAAGAACTCATAGACACCTATTAGCAAAAGACCAAAAATCTAAAAGAAAAATGGGTAAAGGATGTGAACAGGCAGTTCATAGTGTGGAAAATAGAAATGGCCCCTAAATATGTAAAAATAATGTTTATCCTCACTCATAATAGAAGCAATGCAAATTAAAATTACTCTGAGATACCATTTTCTGCCTATCAGATTGGAAAACATCCAGGAGTTTGACAATACACTGTGTTGGTGGATCTGTGAGGAAATAGACCTCATATTAATGTTGGCAGGTAAAATGAAGATCAATTTGGCAATATCTGTCGAAATTACAAAAGCGTGTAACCTTTGACTCAGCAATAACATTCTCGGAGATTTACCTTATAGAATATTACACACTTGCATAATGATGTGTACAATATATTAATCACCAGTGGTTTTTAATGGTAAAAGATTGGAATCCATTCACATAGCTATCAAGTGGGGAATGATTAAGTAAGTTATGGTACTTTCCTACAATGGAATACTATACAGCTGTAAAAAAGAGAGCAAGCTTTCTAGGAACTTATTTTCAAGATATATTAGTGAAAAAATTTCAGGTGCAATGGAGTGCATACAATATGTTACCCTTCCTGTGAATAAGAGAGAAAATAAGGAAATGTCTATATCTGTTTGCATTACCTTGAAGAGACTCCTGGAAAAATTATGCAAGATACTAGTAAAATGGACTAGCTGTGTGGGTGGAGGTGAGGGTGGATAGTAACTGGGATGGTAGTGAGATTTCACTGTATACCTTTTTATGTTCACTGTATGAACATATACCTTTTTATGTTGGTACTTTTGGACCAATGTAAAACCTATTCCAAAACAAAGAGAAGCCACTTCATATAAAAGACATGAAAACGAAACATAATGAAAAAACTTCGCAAGCCCAGCGATGAGGTCATCATTCCAATGCCTGGCTTTGGGTGAAGTGAAGCAAAGAACTTTCCCCACCCCTTCCCAGGTGGGGACGCTGCTGGGGCTGCAAATGGCCAGTGCCTAAGAATAGCGTGCCTCCTCAGCGCCCAGTCCTTCCAGAGCCTCTCAGCCTAATCAGTCTGGAAGAGGGCCTGAACCAGTGAGCTGGAGCCTCCTGGGTGCCAGCCTGGGTCATTTTTGCCTTTAAGCATTCTCATGTGGCTTCTTCAGAGCAGGCTCTCACATTTTTCTTTTCTCCACAGGATTCTGCCAAGTCCTTACAAGTAGGCTCTGCTCACAAAGAATCCCACACTCTAAGGCATTTGAGAATCTGGGACCCTCATCGGAAGCTCTTGTTCATTTCCTTCATGTGGGACTCTCCAGAGAGAGAGATGAGCAGTTACCACGGCTGAGCCCAGCAGCCCCTGCTCTGCGCCTGGCTCCTCAGAGGCTGTTCTGCGAGACCCAGAACTACAGACCCCAAGAACACGGCCGCAGGTCTGAGCGGCCTGCTTGGAGTAGGCCATGGGGCTGACTGGCCTATCTAAACAACATTTATGTGGCACTTAGAATATGAAAGGACTGGCCTGGTGCTTTACAAATTTTTACTCATTTACTCCTCATCGCAATCTGTGAGGAAGGCATTTTCGGTATCCCCAATTTAAGATGAGAAAACTGAGGCACAGAGAGGTTAAGCAACTTGCCCGGTGTCACTGAACTGGCAAGTGGCAGTCAGGACTCAAGACTAGGCAGTCAGTACTTAACCTTTTCGGTATCCCCAATTTAAGATGAGAAAACTGAGGCACAGAGAGGTTAAGCAACTTGCCCAGTGTCACTGAACTGGCAAGTGGCAGTCAGGACTCAAGACTGGGCAGTCAGTACTTAACGAACACACTAAGCTGGCTTTTTAAAAATTGAGGTAAAATTCATATAACATAAAATCAACCATCTAGAAATGTAGAGTTGAGTGACATTTAGTACATTCAAATGCTGTTACTTGTAAACTGTTACTTCCATCAAGTCCTAAAGCATTTTCGACACCCTGGAGGGAAACCCCACATCTATTAGCAGTCATCCCTCACTCTCCGCACCCCCAGCCTCTGAATCTCTATTATACTTCCTCAGTCTGTGGATTTGCCTATTCTAGATATTTCATGTAAATGGGATCATACAGTATGCGACCTTTTGTGTGTCTGGCTTCTATCACGCAGCATGATGTTTTTGAAGTTCATCTGTGTTGAAGTATCAATCAGTACTGCATTCCTTTTTACAGCTGAATAATATTCCATTGTATGGATAGGCCACGTTTCATTTATCCATTCATTTGTGGATGCACATTTGGGCCGTTTCCACCTTTTGGCAAGATTGAATAGTGCTGATATGAGCATTTGTATACAGGTCATAAACATTCATGCACAGGTTTTCCTTGACCACCTGTATTCAAGTCTTTTGGATATCAGCTGACTGTTTAATAGAAGTAAGGAGCAGATGCTCTTATCTTCCCGAGTCTCTGCTTTTGGGGCCATCACCTCCCCAGCACTACTTATCTCTCTCCTGGGAAAGAACCAAGAAGAGTAGAAAAGTTGTCAGATCACTGAATAAGGAAAAGTCTACTCTGGGGGAAAAAAATAGGAAGGAAAAATTATAGTGGAGACTACCCTCATTCCCAAAAGCCCGGTCATTTTCAGCTGCCATTCTATCTCCAAATGCCAAAGGGAGATGGGGTGGGGGGAGCCTTCTCATCCAGCCTTAGCATGATGGAATGACGAGCTGCTGAGGCTGAATTCCATTGCTGGGCCCCCCGGACCTCTCTAAGCAGCTACGATACATGTGTTGTTCCAAATGGGTGCCTGGTCTCCATCTTGTCCTGGAGATTCAGAGCTAATGCTGCGGTAGAAGATTGAAGTGTTCTTGCAAAATCTTGAGAATCAGGGTATCTCCTTCCATGTTCTACAAAGGTTCATGACTATTCTTTCTACATTCTGGCTTTGTGAAATTTGTCATTAAATTATCTTTCAGCTTTGTTCTCCCTCCACCCTTTGCACTGACCAACTCTAGTTCTTTTTATGAGTTTACATAAGCCTCATTTTCAAGTCTCAAGTCCTTCATGTCTCTTTTTCACCATGAAGCCTGGAAAAGACCTAGCCAGGTTTGATCATATCGGAATTAAGTTAGAGACAATCACATGCTCCTCGGCCCAGGACCTCTCTGCACTCCTGAAATTTCAAACCTTCGCTCAAAGCTTATTTCTTTTTTTCCCTCTACTCCTCTCCCCCCATAATTTTTGTACTTCTTCTTTGTTCTCTGAACTTCAGGAGTAAAAGTCACAAACGGATGATCTTCAGGTCAGATCTGACCTGCAGATAGGTAGGTTTTTAAACACAGTGCTTTTAAAGAATATGAACTGCCATTGAAAAATTGGGGAATTTTGCATAAAAATCTGGTTATCTAGCTTCTCTTGAAATCTTGTCAAGTCTGGTCACACAGAGCTTGTATTCTGTTATGGAAAATCAGCTGGCTCCAAGTGGCAGCTGTCCCTTTGGGGTCTCTTGTTCATCAGAGACCACGATTCACACAGTGTATGTCTCTGACCTGATCCTTGTCCAGATCTTCTCATTTATGTTCCCTTCCTCTCTCTTCATCTACAGTTATATACATTTTAAAGGTTTTGGGTAAAGAATTGCAATCTATTTTGGATAAATGTCCTTACTTTTTGCTGACTTTTTAAATCCAGTCTGGGTATCAATCAATGACCACATGCTTCAGCAATTTATTGTGGGGGCCTCTCCTATAAAAGTTTAGTGGAAATGAAGCAAACCCTGGTTGGCATTTCAGTTGTTTTTACTTAATTTGTACCTTTTGTTAACATTGCAAGGTATTCAGTGACAAGCTATATCGGTATGTAAAATGGTTTATAAATTCAAACCAATTTTTATTGTTCTTGGAAGGAAGACATCTTTTTGCAGACACAAGGTTGCTTCACTGGAATGCTGACAGAAGAGAAGAGAAAACATTGCCTGAGACCGTGAGAGTTCATTCTGTCAAGAATGTGACACCTGGAGTACCCAAAGAATTAAAAAAATTTTTTTAATGAAAAAAATTTTTTTTAAACTCATAAATCTGGAAGGAGCAAAAAACGATGACAACATTTCAGGAAAGGAAGAGGAAAGAATAAGAAAAGAATGTTTACACATGTGGGTGTGTTTTCCTGCATGTACATTTATGCACGTTAGTCAATGGGTTAGTGTGAACGTGCATGTGTGTGAAATGCAGGGCGTGTGAGTCTGAGTGTGAGATAGCGAGATTGTATGCCTGTGTATCACAGTAAGGAGGTTTCTCTTGAGTTCTCCTCTAGGATGTTTATAGAAGGCAGGGCGATCTATGGAGCACTTCCCCACTGGTATCAACTAACTTTTGTTCCAGAGTCCTTTCACTCAGTTCTTGCTTCCTTCTCTCTTTCCAAGGTCTCTATTAGCATGGGAAAGATTTATTCATTCAAACGTATTTATTGAGATTCTGTTACTTGCCTGGAATTATTCTACACACTGGGGCTATGTATATGTATCTCAAAAGCAAAGGCACAAAATGGGAGCAGTCTCAGTGTGCTCTGGAACGAGACACACAGGGCTGCTTTGGATCTCAGGTGGAGGCACAACACGGCACAGAGGGTGGGCAGCGGCCTTGGTCAGTGCCCTGGTGGCTGCAGAAAAAGGTTTTGATTTTATTCTAATTGCAATTGGACTCCGTTGAAGGATTTTGAGCAGGGGAGTGATGCAGCTTAATTTATATTACATCTACTGTGGCAATCAGCAATAGAGAGAGAAAAAAGTATACTTTTGTTGATAAATTGGAAATTAAAACAAATTTAAAAATTGCCAATTAAAAATAATATTGATTAAACCCATTATATGTTGACATAAATAACATGATTTTTGTAAAAAACAAACAAAAAAATCCCCCCAAACCCCTATATTTTCCAAAGCAAAGAAACAAAATTTTTTTTTGACCGGTAAGGGGATTGCAACCCTTGGCTTGGTGTTGTCCGCACCACGCTCAGCCAGTGAGTGCACCAACCATGCCTATATAGAATCCAAACCTGTGGCCTCGGCGCTAACAGCACCGCACTCACCCAAGTGAGCCATGAGGCCGGCCCCCAAAGCAAAAATTTTTGACTGAGAAGAATGACAGTGTTTTAATTTTTGCAACTCTTTCTAATGTTGGCTTAAAGTAAGACAGTCAAAATCTTGTTTGCTTCTGAATAAAACGTGTTGTGATGTGTTGTTTTAGTTGAAATATATGGAGAAAATCTGACTTCACACAGACACGAAGTTGTAAAGGGGAGAAGTATTTAGCAGATAACTGTGGATATTTTTCTACATGAATAATTGACAATTAGAAGTTTCTTAAAGTTTAGTTGCAAGGTGGAATCTGAAGCCACATTAATGAACTTCATGCTTAGCGACCTTAAAATCCATTGGCAATCTTGCACTTGAATGAATCTTTTACTCATGTATGATTTTGCAACATCATGCATGGGTTATTTAGAAAATAATGATGCACTGAATTATGCAGATTTTCCAAATGTTTTCACATTTCATTATACAAGATAAAAATGATCACATTTGTTAATAATGCCACTGATCTCAATGGAAAAATCTTTAAGGGGTGGGAAGGTATCAAGTTTACAGTGGTGGATAGAAGTTTTCCAAGATTACAATTCTTGAAAACTCAGATTTTATCATTGGCAACAAATATGATCAATTGTTTTCATGAAGTGACAGGCTCATTTTACTTATTTTTGCAAAAATATCTCTACGTATGCATGTCTGAATAAGCATAGTTTATTAAGTCATAACAGTGTTCCATGAACAAGGTGGCTAGTTTAGCTTGCAATTGAAGTAATCACACAATTGTTTATCCTCTAGACAGCCACTGTACTTCAATACGCAGCAAAAGTGCTTTATGTGTACTGTGTGACATTTTTAAAAGGTATATACTCAATGATTGAGATTGAATAAAATTATTATTTTTTAACCATTTTGTCAGGGACATTCTTAAGCGAAACTGGCATTTTTTTTTTTTTTTTTGGCTTTTCATGAGTACATGGCAAAGAAGAATACGACTTCTAGCAGTTTGGTGCTACTGCTTTGATTTGTGCTGAGGCACCAGCGGTTTTACCCACTATAGCTTTTGCCCCATCAGTGCAAACGTGAACACAGTGAAAAAGACAAATAATGTCTCAGTATTATTTTGAAAACAGTTTGGACCTTGCAGATTCCCAAAAGAGGTCTGGAGACCCCTTAGTGGTCTGTAGATCACACTTTGCAGCACAGCAGTATGTATTAAATCCACAGCTCCCGTTTCACCTTTCTCAAGCCCTAGTAGTTCCCCAGGAAATTGATGGTGAAATGGGTTCATCTCATTTCAGACTCAGCAGTAGTGGGGTAGAGCTGCGTATAACTTAAGAAAAATATCTGTAAATATCACCCAGTTTATTATGCAGGTGACACAAAAATGTCTTCAAGTAAATACTTCTCATTTCATGTGAGTACTGAATTTATGCTGAATGTTCTAGGTGTTTTATCATCTAGGTGAGTGATGTCTGGTAAAAATGAGATTTTGCAACACTGTTCCATCTTGCATAATTCTGCATAACTTATGACAGTCACAACTCTTTACCTCTGTCTGTCAGGAAGGAAAGAAAGACTTGGGCCCATTCTGGGGGTTTGTCTTGGCTGACCCACTTTGAATTTCTAGTGGGTGGACTTAGAACACCAGAAGTGGCTGGCAGGGGCAGTGAGGAACATCAGACCAGCATTTTCTCCATCTCTCCTCCTCAATATCCTGTGGAAACTGCAGGGCCGTACACATGTTCTCACCACCAGCCCGCACATCAGAAAGCAGAGCTAACTAGTCCCATATGGGAGCTGTTGGCATTTCCTGGCAAGCCCATGGGATTTTTATTTTGAGAGGCCATTCATGTTTCAAGGCAAACCTAGACTGTTGGGTTGGCTTCTAGACCTGCTCTGTGCAACCACTGTCAAGCCGCCTCACATCTCGGTGCCTCAGGTTTTCATCTATAAACGTAGGCGGCTGGGCTAGAGGACTCCTAACAATCCTTGCAGATTTACCGCAGTTAATTCCGGTGATGCTGACGATTGCTGGCCTGGCTCCAGGAAGAGGCGCAGCGGGTTTTACAAAAGCATTCCCCGTGGCCTCCAGGGGGCGTGCCAGGCCTCCCTACAGCCTTGAAAAGTGAAGTAGCCTATTCTTCAGCATTTCCAGTGCTTCTGGGAATCTGAGTTCCGAGGTGCAACAGAACTGAATGTCTAGGGAAAGAATCTGAGGCTGAGCTAACGTGGGGATAAGGAGAAGTGACCACCGCAGATACTTCATAGAAAAAAGAATACAACAGGTAAACTGGTCTAGAGAGATTGAATAAAAGAAGGCTCCCAGGTCTGACATGAATCTAGAACTAAAGGCCAATATTGGAGGAGAGTTTTGGATGGGGATGTGGCAGTGAAGAGGTGGAGATTTACAGCTGTTCTGAAAACCAGTTTATTTTTTCATCCAGC
>NW_007741570.1:8060-10866 GCF_000696425.1 Galeopterus variegatus | reverse complement strand
TTCCCCGTGGCCTCCAGGGGGCGTGCCAGGCCTCCCTACAGCCTTGAAAAGTGAAGTAGCCAATTCTTCAGCATTTCCAGTGCTTCTGGGAATCTGAGTTCCGAGGTGCAACAGAACTTAATGCCTAGGGAAAGAATCTGAAGCTGAGCTAACGTGGGGATAAGGAGAAGTGACCACCGCAGATACTTCATAGAAAAAAGAATACAACAGGTAAACTGGTCTAGAGAGATTGAATAAAAGAAGGCTCCCAGGTCTGACATGAACCTAGAACTAAAGGCCAATATTGGAGGAGAGTTTTGGATGGGGATGTGGCAGTGAAGAGGTGGAGATTTACAGCTGTTCTGAAAACCAGTTTATTTTTTCATCCAGCACACGTTTACTGGTCTGGTGCTGGGCTGGGCGTAGGTGAAGCCACACTTTGTAGTGACCACCTGCGTCCGGGCTGGCACGGCGTTAGGAGCACATGCCAACAGGTAGTCCGGGGCAGAGCAGGTCTCCGAAGGCGAAGGCGGCAGCCTAGAAGGACAGAAAACCAGGTGCTGGCGAGGGAGGGGCGGGGCGGNCGGGGATACCAGTCAGGGGTCACTGGGGGGAAACTGAGTGCTGGGGGCGGCAGCGTGGAGTCCCACGACTCTGTCCTCAGCAGTTTTGCTGAATGAGAGATGGAGAAGTGGGTAAGAAACGAGGCTGGAGTGGTTGGGAGGGGTCAGACCGTGTTAAGGAGATTGGACTCAACCTTAAGGACCGTGGAAACCACTGGAAGGTTTTTGGGAAGGGATCTGGGGGAGATCTTTCCAGCTGGCGTGGGGAATGGATTGGAAGGGGGCAGGACTGTAGGCAGGCACACCAGCTAGGTGTGGTTGCAGTCATCCAGGTGAAGTTCATGTGGACGCCCAAAGAGGACTGAGAGATATTTAGGAGATAGCCAGTCTGTGGCTTCTGTGACAAATAAGAAAATTAATAATGGTGTGTTTCCCTCAAGCAATACAGATAACTCCCCCACCGAGTCCTACTGCTGCACCTGTGTGCACAGGTGACTGTAGAGACCTACCACTGCACCTCAGGGGCCCTGTGTGCTTCACAACTAAAATACTCTGGCACTTTCAGCCTCACTGAAGAAAGAGATAAAACTCTGGCCAGTAGCTAGAGACCTGGATTAGGGTGATGGTGTCTGTTACCAGGGACTGGTGGTAAAAGTCTCTCAACTCCATTAAAGAAACTTTCTTCTGTGATTTGTCGATTTTTTGTGGCCCAGCTGTTTCCCCAGAAGATAGTGGCAGAGCACGTTTGCCACTTGGAGTCTTGAATTGGGAGAAGAGGGTGCTCCACTTCCACTGGGAGAACTGGCTTCGCTGCTTCTGGCCAGGAGGCATGGCACAGTCTCAGAAGAATACCGGAGGTGCAGAGGACAGGAGACCAGGAGGGGTGCTGTGTCAGAGGGCCAGTGATTGGAGTTCCAACAAAGGGTTTTCCACCAGGTTTTCCTGGAATGCAAGATGAGCTGGTCTGTACTCAGAGTGCCTGGGGCCTGGGCTACAGAAAACTTGAGTTTGCTGGAGATGTGGTCTTGCGACCCTTGTCGCACGGGGAGGTGTAAGTGCATGTCCTGTAACTCTAGGTCTGCCCAGAGTCATAAACTCAGCTCTGACTGTCTATTCTTATCTCCTCGCAGGTTCTGGCAGGTTCACAAGGACACCCAGCGATCCCATGGGCTAGGGTTGTGCACAGGCTGCTCTGGTGAGCTGCCGCCGGAGACATCTCCCCTCACCTTCCTTCTTCCCAGCAGGTCCCACTGCAGAAAGTGTGACAGTGACACAGACTGAAATAGAAGTGCTGCTGTTCGTGCTGTCTCACCCCTAGAACTCTACAGAATTTATAGAGTGTACTCCTGAAAAATTACTGTCACAATCATATTCATTGATTTACGCAACAAAATACTTACCGAGTGCCTACTATGTGCCAGGCACTGCTCTAGGTTCATGGGATACATCTGTCAAGAAAACAAAGACCCCTGCCACCTGGTGGAGTTTTCACTATAGTGGGAGATGCAGTATCTTGGCTCTTCAGAGGGCTTAGACTCCAAATTCAGCCCAGTCCATTCGGGAGGATGTATCTTTCTCTCTTGACACCAGGTGTGGCAAGAGAGCCTGTGCTTGTCAGGAAACCTGGGGTAGAACTGTTGTTGTAGGCAGGTCCGTCTGTTCATGACCTGGCTAGAGAGCATGAGAGCCAATGAGCACATAAAGTATTTGGTGTAATATGCGAGAGGGGGAGTGATATGGCAAAAGAGAAAAAATAGAGCAGACTCAGGACACATTAGAGATAGTCCCTATTTCCAAAGACCAGTGAAGATTTATTCAGAGGCCCTTCAGACTTGGTCCAGACAAATGTGAATTCACCTCTGAGAGCTAGGGTCATCACCCCAAGCCTAGGAAGTGCTACCTGAAAAGGGGGGAAGGTAACCGCTGGTTTTCTCTTTCCTCATCAAAAATGTGGTTATTTCTCTGGAGGGCTGAAGTTGTAACTGACTGAGGGACAGAGGTGCTAGAAAATTCCCAGGACAAAGTGGTCAGGGGAAGGACTGAGCATAGGCGTCACCTCGTATGTTTCAGTCACGTGTGCAAAGTGCCATCAGGTGGGCTCTGCCCTGCTCTGCATTTCTTCCTGACCTTTAGATGCATGGATTTCAGGACTTAGTTCGTTGTCAATGAAGCAGAAGACAGGGGCGCTTCCCAAACCTCCTCCTGTGTTTGCTAATAATTATCACCCAGTTCATAGTGGGCCCTATGATGCTCCCACTTCCTTT
>NW_007741570.1:6019-7556 GCF_000696425.1 Galeopterus variegatus | reverse complement strand
TAACCGCTGGTTTTCTCTTTCCTCATCAAAAATGTGGTTATTTCTCTGGAGGGCTGAAGTTATAACTGACTGAGGGACAGAGGTGCTAGAAAATTCCCAGGACAAAGTGGTCAGGGGAAGGACTGAGCATAGGCGTCACCTTGTATGTTTCGGTCACATGTGCAAAGTGCCATCAGGTGGGCTCTGCCCTGCTCTGCATTTCTTCCTGACCTTTAGATGCATGGATTTCAGGACTTAGTTCATTGTCAATGAAGCAGAAGACAGGGGCGCTTCCCAAACCTCCTCTTGTGTTTGCTAATAATTATCACCCAGTTCATAGTGGGCCCTATGATGCTCCCACTTCCTTTAATTAATTTGTTTTGTATTAATTATTAGGCTATTTTGTTTTATAAAGGTGGTGACTCACCCAGCCCGGCAGGTTCAGAACTGCCCTGCTGGGGTTTGACTGACAAGGGCTTGTCTCCCAGTTCAGCCCAGGCCATTCAGGAGGCTGCCTCATTCTCTCCTGACATCAGGTGTGGCGAGGGGGCCGGGGCTTGCCAGCGACCGGGCCTCCTGAGGCAGAGATCTTGTCTGAGCCTCTGAGTCAGGGAGGTCGATTCTGTTCATGACCTGCGTGGAGGACAAGCAGGGCCGGCGATGAACTAACCCCACAGGGCTAGAATCCCCTGGGAGAGCAGCTTCTGGGGCAAAGTGTTAGGTGACCTTCAGCCTGGAGGCCACTCGACCTGAGGCCTCTAACACTCAGATACCTGGAGGATCCTAAAACGTTCTTCTGGGATACAGCTCAAAGTCCTTCACGGACATGAGGGATACCTCTGCTTGGCTTTTCCTTGGTGTGTTTTTCCCTTAAGTTCCTTCCTAAAGTGGCTTTTTGTCCTTCCAAGTCTCTCTCTCTTGTCATAGCTGCATATTTATTTTTCCTGGAGTTTCTGCATTTTTATTCCAATTTTATTCACAACTCCTACTTGAACTCCTGTGACGTGTAAGGTGGTTGGATTCTCAGTCCAGTGTGATGGACGATGAAGAGGTGGAATGTGCTGTTGGGTCTCCACCATGGAAGAGTCCAGTGCACAGACCTCCCTCTCGCCAGGTTACTGCCATCGCCTCCTAATGTGTCCCCTCGCTTCGTGCACAGCCGGCCTCCTCTCCAGGCTGTCCTTCAAGGTGACTTTTCCAGATCTCAATCTGATTGTGTCAGTCTCTCCCTAAAGCTCTCTGATGGGTTCCTGTCACCTACATAAGCCACCTGCGACTCTTTGGTGTGGCACACAGGTGCTCCTCTATCTTGTCCCTACTGCTCCCCATCCCTGGTGCAGCACCTGCCACTCTGCCATTGTTACTCAGCAATAGAGCCATTTGGGGGATCTTTGGAAGACACGGTGGTGTTTCAGCCTCCACACTTTTGCATGTGTTGTTTTCTCCCTGGACTGTTGGCTTCTAAACTCACCTTCTTCTTGAGCTCCTGGTGAACCTGCTCAAATACTCCTGCCTTCCTGACTCATGCCAGGCCCCTTAATTGTCCCATCCTCCCCCC
>NW_007741570.1:3494-5087 GCF_000696425.1 Galeopterus variegatus | reverse complement strand
CCCCCCATGGCACCTACATACCAGGACCAGCCTGTTTGGTAACTAGTCATTATTTGCCCTCGTGCTGGCTCCCCACTGTTGAATTATGACCTTCTCCAGGCCAGGGACTGGGCCTTGTTTACCCTCATCATCCCAGGCCTTGCAGAGCTTTGCCCACAGTAGGAACTGAGTGAATACTTCTTACAGAAATGAACAAAGGAGGGAATGAAACAAGCAGGGGTCTCAGTCCACCCTTTGCTGCAATAAAGATGTATGTTTTCCAAGAACAAAGTCTCTCCATTTTTAAAAAACCATGCTCTCTTTTGAGAAACACAAAACATGAAGATCTTTTCACTTTCTTCAATGCTACTGAAATTTCAAGATAAATCAAATACTGTTATTAAGCCAGATCAAAGCAACTGGGCTTGACCATGTACATTTGCTCCTCGGATGCTGCGCTCCGCAAGGACTGCATTTCCCCTGCCTGGAGAGTCGGCGTCCTGGGCAGGGCCCTGTGCGTGGCTCAGATCAGCCACCTGAAAGTCAATTTACTAAATGTTGGTTGGTTTTTGACACTTTGGCCATTTGGCAATTGGCTTTCTGCAATGGCCCACTGCCTATTACAGGGTGCCCATTACAGAGCACCCTAGTGTGGGGATGACACTGAGTCTGTCTGCCAAGCAAGGCCCCGCCCAAGCTTCCCAGACCTGAGAAATCTCCCCACAGTCACATGGGCAAGGCACTTCCAGAACCCCTTCAAGCTCAGATTATCCAATCCTCAAGCTGGGAGTTATTTCTCACAATGGTCTCTATTCCTTCATGCTACGCCTCAAGTCATTTCTTTCCTATTCTGCCTGAGAAGATGGAAGAAAACCAGCCTCGCCTTGTTCTCAGTTGGTTACTGCTTCAGAGCACGAAGCCTGCGGTGAGCTCACTTTTGTCTGGCCACATTATAACCGCGTGTGTGTGGTTACAGGGGGAGTCTGGTTCAGTCTTCCTGGGGGGTCATTTTAAATGGCCCAGATTTGTGAGGAAGGGTTTGGAAAGAAGGAGGGGTGAGTTCTAATATCAAAGTTAATTAAGAGAGTTAAGAGAATGTGGTTTGAAATTACGTGATAGGATGAAGTGCAGATTGTGGCAGGAGGGGTGGGAGGCGGGGCAGCTGAGTGTGGAATTCATAATGAGCTCCACAGGATGGCTCTGCCCTCCTGCAGGAGGTGGCAGAGACCCCAACTTGTCAGAAGGCAGCGAAGGATGCTTTGTCTGAGGCAGAACCCCCGGCTCTGGGAATTTGGGGGAGCAGGTGGGGACAAGTGGATATGGATGGACGTGTCATGCCACCCAGCAAGAAAACCTCCTCAGACCAGGGAAGTTCTATGTCAGGCTGGGTTTGAAGGTATGATTCGATCTCTTCCAGAGTACACCTCATCTCCCATACTCTTTGTTTTCTAGAAAATTCTTTAGCCCAGGTCAGGCATTTTGTGCCTGGTCCTACCAAGATCCTCCCTCCGTCCTGATGGCCTCTGAGGAGCCCTAGCCTCTGGGCAATCTTGTCGCCTCCTTCTCTCTACCTTTGTCTGACTTTCTCCAGGTTGCTGGCCTCAGAGGATTGAT
>NW_007741570.1:0-2882 GCF_000696425.1 Galeopterus variegatus | reverse complement strand
TGGAATCCACAGTTTTAACCTTGCTTCCCACTTCTCACCTGGCTGCTCCTCATTAGAGTGGCGGGAACATTCGCTCTCTGGCTCTGGTTTTTACCTCGTGTGCGTACAGGGAGAAGTGCAGGATGTTCTGCAGCATCAATATTGCCTGTCGATTTCTGAATCTCTAGGGCCCCGCTCAGTTCTTAGCATGTTGAGATGTTTAAAAATATTTGATGGATGCTTTACAAAATAAGCAGTTTGGGATCTCATAAATATTTACCAAGTGCTTGTGTATACCAAACACCATCCGGGGAAGCAGAAAATAACAATGAACAAGACAGATAAAGACTATGCCCTCAAGGAGTTTAGAGTTTGGTGATGAAAATAGAAGTAAGTGAATAAAGAGATGGGAAGGGGTGGGGAGATTTTAGGCAGGAGGGCAACATGATTAGATTTTTCTTCTAGAAAGATTTCTATGCTGAGACCATTAGAGGTAAATCCATGGTCTGCATGAAGGGTGGTCTGGGAATAAAGACAGCAAAATAGGAGGTGGGGGGATCCATCGATTCAACTCTTAGAGAATGCAAGTGAGGCCACCAGAGGTGGGAAGGGGGCCCCCCAGAATGATTACGTTGTGTAATGATAAACATGGGAATAAAAGAAAAAAAGAAGATCATGAACCATGGCCCTAGCAGAAACCAAAAATTAAAAAAATAAAAATATAAATAAATAGTCTACTGTATTTAAAGAAAAAAAAAATCAAGTCTTAGAGCTCATCCTGGCTCATATTTTGGCTTGGGGGACAGGACAGACAATAGAAGAAACAGGCCACTCTCTTTAAAAAGGGCTGTCAATAAAAGTGAATGAAATTCTGCCACTTGCAGTAGCATGGATGAGCTTGGAGAAAATTATGTTAAGTGAAATAGGCATAGAGGGAAAAGTACCCCCATGTTCCCACTCATAAATGGGAGTTAAGAGGGAAAGAAGGAAGGAAAGAGAGACCACAGAGGTGTGTTGGACTTGCAGAGGGAGAGAGCAGACCTAGGGTGGCTGGGGTTTGGGGGAAAGGTGGGAGGAGGTCAAGGAGAGGTTGGGTGGGGGACATGGGGAATGATCGCAGTTCGTGATAATGTGCATGCTGATAGTATTGACCTGATCATCACATCTTGGGCACAGGTGGTGACAGTCAGCTTTGTACCCCATAAATATGCATAATCAATAAAAGTAAAATAAAGAATAATAAAATGCAGATTCAATATTAAATAAAAAATAAAAAGGGCTTTCAAACATCAGAGAATATTCTCAGCTAGCAACCTTCTGCCCCCTTACTCCTTACTTCTGTCACAGCAATGCCTTGTCACCTATGGGTGTGTGTGATCTCACACATAGAGGGAAGAGGACAGATGAGAAGAGTATGGCCCTGAAAGGAGGATGCAAGGCATTAGTTTCTACTCTCTGTGGTGCCCCATCCCCTTCTCTGTTCTGAGGTCCTCCCTTGTAGGATTTCCAAAGCTGCCAGTGGTGTGTTGGAGCCAGCTGTGCCAGCATGCTGGTGACGTCTCACGGGAGTTTGAAATGTAAGAGGGAAAGAAGGAAGGAAAGAGAGACCACAGAGGTGTGTCGGACCTGCAGAGAGAGAGAACAGACCTAGGGTGGCTGGGGTTGTGGGTAAGGTGGGAGGAGGTCAAAGAGAGGTTGGGTGGGGGACATGGGGAATGATCGCAGTTCGTGATAATGTGCATGCTGATAGTATTGACCTGATCATCACATCTTGGGCACAGGTGGTGACAGTCAGCTTCGTACCCCATAAATATGCATAATCAATAAAAATAAAATAAAGAATAATAAAATGCAGATTCAATATTAAATAAAAAATAAAAAGGGCTTTCAAACATCAGAGAATATTCTTAGCTAGCAACCTTCTGCCCCCTTACTCCTTACTTCTGTCACAGCAATGCCTTGTCACCTACGGGTGTGTGTGATCTCACACATAGAGGGAAGAGGACAGATGAGAAGAGTATGGCCCTGAAAGGAGGATGCAAGGCATTAGTTTCTACTCTCTGTGGTGCCCCATCCCCTTCTCTGTTCTGAGGTCCTCCCTTGTAGGATTTCCAAAGCTGCCAGTGGTGTGTTGGAGCCAGCTGTGCCAGCATGCTGGTGACGTCTCACGGGAGTTTGAAATGGGCTATGGAGGTAGCATTTATACCATGAAAATCAGGAAATGCTGCTACTACTCAGGGCTTTTATTTTTCCTGGAGAGGTGGTTGTTAAACTTACCAGCACACCACTGCCTGCCAGTCCTTGGTAAAGCTACAGGCTAGCAGCTTGAAGCCCTGATCTCAGCAGGGCTGGTTTGGAACTTGTATCTGAGTTTGAAGTGGTGGCTCTTTTCCTACCTGCTTCTGCTCTCAAGGGTGTTACTAATTTCAGAGGCCACCCGGAGAAAGGAGCCTCCTCTGTCTTTCCTCTGAACCGTGAGCTGGATTCTGCACTTCTGCTAGGGTAAACCCTCCTGTGCAGGCCGTTCTTCAGCCTGTGGGACGACTTCCCATCCTTTCCCTGATCCCTTCTCCATTGCCCACTTGGATGGTTATTTATTGGAACAGAGAGATGGGTAAAGTAAAACAAATTAGTTTTGCTCATTACCCCTCTGAAAGATGATCAACAGACTACTTAATTGGCTTGGTGAGATGGAAATTGTTCTGGACCTGGAAGCAGAAGAACTGGGCTCGAATCCACACCTTCCCACTTAGCAGCAAGTGACCTCTGCAAGTTTCCTAATGTGCGTGACATTCAATATTCCTTATTTGTCGGTGGGGACGGTGATAACGCCTAACACGGAGAGTTATGCTAAGGGTGGCACATGGAAGCTCCTCAATGTATGTTAATTCCTCTCCTTCCTT